>NW_009915954.1:0-17343 GCF_000696875.1 Nestor notabilis
TGGTGGAGTCGCGTCCGTTCCCCCCTCGCCGGCCGCATCCTGCCCGCTGTGGTGAGGGGATCCCGTTAACCCGTGTTAGAAACCCGGATGTCTTGATGGGAAACTCCGAATGATTGTCTCCGGCACAGCGAGGGCTTCAGATGGGGCCGCCTCTTCCCTTCTCTTCCCCCCGCCTTTTGAGCCCTTCATACAATGAAATCAAGTTTTTCGGATGCACATTTCCCCTCCTGTATCCCTGCTCCTTTATTCGGGTGGGGTTTAGACTTGCTGGTCGTGGGAAAAAGCTAAAAGGTTTATTCCCTCCCTGTGAATGAAAAAGCAGCTCTTGCTGCTCCTCAGCCTTAGAGGGGAAGGGATTTGATGGGTCACGGATCTCGTTGCTCCCTCCTTGGGCCGTGATGTTCAGCTTTGACAGTAGAACTCAAACTCGCCACTGGTGCATCCTCAGCAAGTTCCTGAGCAGGAGCTTTGAACTGCCTTCGGGAATCCTCCGTGCTCCTTTGGAAATCCTCCTGGCTTCGTGACTCGTGGAGAGAGTGGACGATCCCAGAGGAGGGAGAGCATGTGCGAGGAGGTTTTCCAAGTGGACGGACGAGTAGGAATTGGATTTTCTGGGAACCACGTGTAAAATTTCTCATTCCTGTGTCAAAATGACTTCAGGGATGCTCCTTAGAGGCGTCATTTTGAGAGTGGTGTTCAAAGCGCACTGCAGTCAGCTCTTCACAAGGGCTGTTTGTGTTCATTACTAATTCAAACGTGAGCCTGAAACTTTCATCTTTCCTGTACAGGACCTAAATAAAAACACAAACTGTCAAGTTAAAAAAGCCAAAACAAAACTGTGTTTTGTAGGAGAGATGCTCAGGTGCTGCAGTTACCAGTGATTGAAGTAACAGGGAGATGCTGAGGGGGTGTGGGTGTATTTTTAACCTCGCTGGCTTTGTGTCCTTTGTGTAACACTTAATTTGCGTGGTTTCCTCTCACCTGCTGGCACTTGGACCTTCAAAACAAGGGAAACTTTGAGGCAGAAAAGGGAGGAGGAAGGACATCTACAGCCACAGAAAACCAGGGTCCAAGTGCAGTCGTGATGCCTGTGTCAGAGCTCCTGTTAAACTTCAAAGTGGTTGTGTCTGACCTCCTTATCTGTCAGCCTGTTTGCTCTCCTGCAAAATAGAAAGGATTTATCATTTTGGGGGGAATCCATTTTACTCCCTCTGTGGAGCATTAATCTTGTATTAGGGGCTTTTCAGT
This sequence comes from Nestor notabilis, assembly GCF_000696875.1. Taxonomy (NCBI): domain Eukaryota; kingdom Metazoa; phylum Chordata; class Aves; order Psittaciformes; family Psittacidae; genus Nestor; species Nestor notabilis. The sequence continues at coordinate 1,249 of NW_009915954.1, forward strand.
GAAGAGCTAGTTCAGAAATGAATCATGTTGAAATAGAAAAGTCATCTAAATCACTAGTGCAGGGAAAAACAGTGTTTGTTTCTTATTTCTAAGTGGTGGAAAGCTGGATGTTAAATGCATGTGGAGTTTTGGGAAGTCTGGATACCCGGGCAGTGTAAAGCTGCCGGAGTGATGGTGCTCTGCTCTACACCCTGGTCAATAGCCACAGGATGAACAGTAGCACTTAACATGCAAAAACCAAACAGAAGGCTTTGATTTATGAAACTTACTGGAATATGTAATCTGTGGTGGGGTGTATTTATCTTTCTTTTTGTTCTTGTTTTTGCTGTGTTGGCCTCGAAGAACTTGCCTCTCCCTTTGCACTTGTAACAGGAAAAGATGCCGGTTAAGACCTGAGTGATGCTTATTTTCACCTCCCACAGTAACTGTGGTTCCTGTCGTTAGTCTTTGCTGTGAGTTGATCCAGAAATGTTCTCCAGTTCTTTTTCTGCTTTTCCAGGATAAACCTGGTAACGAACAAAGGATGTTTTTAGCATTTTCTTCGTGCTGTCGTTGCCTGACGTCAGCACCTGCTAATGATGTTTCCTGGCTTTGCTCAGGCAGTGCTTTTCTCACATATTTTGTTAGTAAACAGATGGAAACTGTGATTAAATCAGCTTCCTCTTATACAGCCACTTTGTAGCACAAGTCACACATCCTCGCTGTTTCCAACGAGTAAGTTGTGTTTGTTGAAATGTTTCCTACTAATTTCAGTTGTTCTCTTTCGATAGATTTTGATTAAATGTCCTTGTACCCCAATTAGTTTATGCTTATAGAAGTGAGAATTTTGGGGGTTTAATTCCAGTTGGCTTAAAAATATGGTGCATCTTCATGGAGCTTTTAGATGTTTCTCGTGTCTTGCAGTGCCGCTGTGTGTTTTGGATGATGGTGGTGCCTGGAAATGTCCCGGTCATACAGCAGGATCATGCTTTGGAGCCAGCCTTAGGACGAGACTCCATGGAGAACTCAGCCATGGGCCCTGCCACGGCGCCGGCGCCCCAGGAGGTGGGTGCGGAGCTGGCGGAGGTGCGGAAGCTGCGGGAGCTGGTGAGGAGGCTGGAGATGGAGAACCAGCACCCCAGGACCAAGAGCAGCAGGAGCGTGCTTGGGACAGTGCAGAGCGAGCTCCACACCGGTGTGGATAACCACGGCTCTAGTCTTAATGGGATGGAGATCAATAACAGCATCAATGCCATCACTGAGAAGCAGGAATTGCAAATCATGGCAGATCTGCACAGCCAACTAAGCAAGATAAGGAAAGAGGCAGAAGACAACAACTGCTTCAAAAGAGAGAGAGATGCCCAAACGCAACACAGTGGCAGCAGTGCCACTGAGGAATTGTCATCCAGCGTGTGTAAGGTGGAAGTGAAGGGCGATGGTGACATGAGGTGTTCCTCACGTACAGCCACGAGTGATAGCACAGAGCTGACAGGAAATGTGGTCCTTGCAGGTGTTGGTTCCTCAGTTAAAACAGATGAACAAAATCCCAGTGAGAAATGTGGAGAATCAGAAGGTCTGTCCAATAACACGGATCTGGATGAAGTCAAAGTGTTAGAACTTGAAAATTGCAACGAAGAAGAAGACTGTTGGTAGGTATTTCAAACCCTCCGTGATACCCGGAACTCCTGCTATGGCTGGGAGTTTGTGTTGAGTTGTACAGTGATTTTTAAGGGTATGAAGTGATTTCTATACAGTGCTTTGATTGTTAGCAGCAAGAATGCAGTTCCTTTTACTGATTGGTCTTATTTTTAGGACCATTTTGCTAGAGCATTATGACTTATTATTATTTCTTTAATCAGTTTAACTGTAAGGCTTTGTCTTTCCCCCTTTCTTCCTGACACTGGTGTAGCAAGCACAGAAAACTACCCTTCCCTGCCAGTTTGTGTGTAACACACACAGGTGAAGGAATAATGGAGTTTTTAAACTGTAAATACAGTATTTAATAGTTAGTTACAAGTGAGAATGTTGTCAAACACAAAGTGAGACCTCAGACTGTCTGGAATTTGTGACTTTTGCTGGTATCTAAGACAACACATCATTGCCGTTTCTTGAGTGCTGTTTCTTCACGGTTAACCTGTTTCTTTTCTTTAGAGACATGAACTGAAACAGATCAGTGGTGTAATCCTCAGCCACACTTACTGTGTTAGGACTCTGCTTCACCAGCCTCGTTGAGAACTTGTTTTATAAACCAGCAGATTAATTTTCCTTTGCCCTTCCAAAGCTAGGTGAAGTGTGAGGCTAATTCCAGCTCATGCAGTAGCTGTGAGTTGAAACTTTAGCCATTGTAAGTGAAGGTAAACTTTTGTTAATGGGGTGGAGCTCATTAATGTGATGAGCTCAGCTCAAGTCTAAATTCTAGGTTATATTAAAAACATGATTGTTGGTTGTTTTTTTCTTTGCAAGCTTTCTTTTAAAACCTACATACCAGTTCTGACTCGATCACTGAAACTCCTTAGCATGCCTAAACAGCATTTGGAGCAGATTTCTTAAAAGGGAATATATTTAACAAGTTGAATTTGGAAGACAGGCTTCATTATTTCCATGTTAATGAAAGCAGCCAGTTTTATGTTCATTTTTATGAGAGAGTCTTCAAATTGTATTAATTGGGTGAAGGAACCAGAGGGAATCTGAGATTACACGGGCAATGGATGCTGTTGGTGCCATCAGGACCGATTCTGCTCCCAGCAGCTCTGTGTCTTCACCTTTCCTTTAGCTGGTGGCTCATGAGGTTGTTCTTTACCAGGTGCCCTTCTCACTAGGATCTTTCTGTTGTTGATACCTCTGTTTTCTTGTCAGATTTGGCTTATATAGGCAAACATATTAAACAGAGGCACCTCAAGGAGCTGAAATAATGGTGGTATTACAGAGCACTTGTGCAAGTACTATTATCATGAATAACCTTTGATCATGTTGCATTGTTTCTGTCTGTTCAGTTAACAGCCTGGTCCTTTTGGTCTGCTGACCTTGTCTTTCATATCACCTACTAGAGGGGGTGATGCTTTATACCGTAAAGAACACCCAAGAATCCAGTTTGTGTTCTTTTAAAGTATGAAAGTGTTGGGAAATGAGAAGCTTTCGACAAGAGAGGCTTCAGTTCTTAGATCTTTGCGTCATTCTAGATCTAAGAACAGCTCCAAACTTCAGGGTGATTTCTGTTGTATTGTTCTTACGGGCCATAACTTCTCAGTCGGTTTGAAGCCTCTGGTGCAGTCTGCCCTTGTGCTGATGTGGTAACAGCAAACCCCATCGCCCCAGGAGGGGAAGGCAGAAGCACGAAGGTGCGGGGCAGAGGGTTTGTTTTTCAGGTACAGCCAGAGGCTCAGTTTCTGCACTACTTTGAAATTATTGGGTTTATTTGGATCAAACTTGCACATGGTTCTGTGCAGCTTCCCTCGGCTTCAGCAGGGTTTGTGTTTATAACAACATCCCTGCAGTGACTGAACTCTGAAACGTGAGGTGCTGCATCCCACCCTGCAGCTGTAACTCTTTACCTCCTTGGTGGCTCTCCTTTGACTTGCTTCCTTAGGTCCCTTTCTCAAATAGCTGTTCACAATTGTAAATATTTCCTAGAGCTGATCAAGTGGAAGTCGGTGGTGTGTGCTGCCGGGTCAGCACAGCACAGCTCAGCCTCACTCAGACTCAGAGTGCTGCTCACCCCTTAAGGGGTTGCTCCTTTAAGCTACACCTCGGTGCAGGTCAGCTCCTGAGTGGTTTGCAGAAAGGCACAGAAGGGATCAAGCCATCCGTGCTTGCAGCAGCCTGACCTTGTTTGTCTTCCGCAGTGTTTGCCACTCGTAGGTGCTCCCCCACAGAAGAACTAAGTTGTGATTTTCTCTGCTTTTAGTTTATTGATTGGTGCTGAGGCGCTGGCACAGGGTGCCCAGAGAAGCTGTGGCTGCCCCATCCCTGGCAGTGGTCAAGGCCAGGTTGGACACAGGGGCTTGGAGCAACCTCCTCTAGTGGAAGGTGTCCCTGCCCGGGGCAGGGGTTGGAGCTGGAGGAGCTTTGAGGTCCCATAGAACCACTCTGATTCTATGAAAAGCACTTCACCAGGTCTCAGTTTCTCAGGCTGGTCACCTTATGAAAACCTGCCAGAGGTATTTTTACCTGGAAATAGTCAGCTGCTTTCTTAGTGAAATGCTCGAGGTGTTGGCTCCTGCTCTTCCCTTAGGATGCGGGGTGGGCAGGGATGTGTCTGCTGCCGGAGCAGAGGGGGGAATCCTCTTCACACGCTGCTCAGCAGCCTTGTACCGCGTTTGTATAATGCAGCTCGTGAGTTGTCCCACAAGGTGCCTTTTGATCATCTTACAGACTATTGGCTGTGTCATGAGCTTAAGCTAATGTGTGTTTAGAGCTTCTGGGACTTAGTGCCTAGATTTGGGGATTTTGTTGAGCAGGATTAGTCACTAGATAGGCAGGAAAAGCAGCGCCTCCTCGGGGCTTTGCAGTATTGTTTTATTCCTCATTTTCCAGTTTCTAGCTAGGAAAGGCTCAAACCTCTGCTTGGGCTAATACTGGAATGTCTTTGTGTGGAGAGTTTTCCACAGGATTTTCCTCCTTTTCCCTTAGTTTCTATCATAATATAGGGTTGTTTCACTGTTGTTCCACAACACTATTATTGTTGAACTATTCTGTTCAACAATAGTGTTTAGTTTTGTGATTATAACATAAAGCAGAGAAATAATGTGAAAATCAGCTCTCTCAAGTCTGATATATAAAGGAAAGGAAAACGGATGCATTACCTGTTTGAAATACACCTTTACAGAAGAATTTAGCTGCTTTCTGAGCACTTTCTGGAAGTATATCATATAAACCTACATTGTTCTAAACATCTTCAGCTACCTCGCATCTCCTTCTTGCTCTGATGTATGTCACTCACTTCTAGTGCTGTAGTAGCTACTGGTGCCAAGTGCTGTGGCAGATGTGTAATAAACCAACACGTCTTAAAAACTGCAGTTCATCTTACTCTGTTTAATGTCCTGATGCACTAGTTACAGAGCTTGCTGCAGCCTGAGTTCTCCTCTTACGATCTATAGATTTAGTAGGGCAAATATCTTATGTGATGAGGATCTTGAACTCAGGCAGTACAGGCTTGCACACTCAGAACTCATCTGATGTGTCCTAAATTGTGAAGATGCTTCTTTCTTCTTTGCAGTGTGCAGGTTGGGAAAGTTGTCACAGTTGCTGCACAACGGGAACTACCTGGCACTTACCAGAGCTGCGTTTCATAGAATACTTGATATGGGAAAGCGAAACATTAATAAGCAGAAAGTAAAGATGTTTTATCTGAGGGTTTCCTCACAGCACCTGAAGAAAACCTCATTTATATTTAATCAGTTCCACAGCAAACCCCAGTGCATCACATTGAGGATATATGCCCAAATGTTTACTTTCTGAATTTTGTATTAGGCTTTGTAACTAACCCAAATAGCTTCTAAATTGTCATTTGCAATTTGAGCACAGAAAACATTCAAAGCGTTACCTTTTGGCATTTAAACAGCACATGCTTCACACCCCAACTGCTGAGTTGAGGGAGCAAAATGCAGGGCAAAGCTCAGTGAGGAATGAGGTAGTTGTTAAACCCAAAGGACTCTGGCTGACTGGTGACCTGGCAGTTGTGTGCGTGCTGCATGGCCCGCCTGAGCATATTTGTACCAATGCTTATTGGGTTAAGTTAATCTGACAAATCAAACAGCCTTCGAGGACCAGAAGCACAGCATACACGGATGCAGCGCACCTGAGAAGTTGGTATGTTGAGGCTTTCCCCAAAGCTGCTTAAAAAGGAAGATCAGTAAACCAGGTGCTGTGGGATCAAACCAGAATTCCCCTCTTGTTCAACTAGGCTGGCAATCAAACAAGTGTTACCATCCATCTAGTCACATAGAAACATGATTAGAGGTGTGGAAGGAGCTGGGTAGAACTACTACTTCCTGGACTACAGCAGGATTTCCTCCCTTAACCTAAAGTACATGAAGAACAGCGTGACCTGCCCTAAGGAGGCCATTGGCCTCTTTTTTGTTTGATGGTTTTATTGCTGCTTTTTTTGTCTGAACTGTAAAATAAATCCAGAGAGAGAGCACTTGGCTCTCTCTGGTTTATTGGATCTGAGTGGCTGCAATGCTCACTTACCCGTGCAGGAGCACAGCAAGATGTGCTCGTGGGGATATTGCAGCTGCAGGAATAATTGTGTTCGTGTTTCTCAGCATTTATTTTGTCAATAGCAAATTAGCCTCTGGATTTTGGTATTTGCCTGTAAAACCTGGTATAAAAAAGCTTCTGCGAGAGACGTGACTGAAGAGACTGCAAAAGATGGGTCTGGCCAGGGGCAGGGATATTATTAAGATCTATAAAGTCATGAGTAGCGTGCCAAGAGGCAATAGGGAATAATGACCTTCACCTGTACCTACCCCTCAAGAGCCAGACTAGAGGAATATAAGAGTAAATAGCAGGTGACATTTTCAGGGCAGGTGAATGGATGGAGGTGGTTCTTCACCCTGCACGTCGGGGCATTGCAGGACTCGCTGCAGGAGGGTGCTGTGGGTGCTAGAAGCAGGTCTGAACTCAAAACAGGGCTTAGATGCTCAATCTGACACTCTCAGATTACCAGGTTGAGGGAGTCCAGGACAGCTTTCTGCACCAGTATGGCTTTGGGATTGATTGTTTCTGTACTTAGCCTTACTGGAGTGAGGACAGGAGGCAGGGTGATAGCTGAGGTGGACATTTTGATGTCAGTATTTTAAATACCCTAGTTGTCTGTTTTACCTTGGCCAAACATGGATAGACACCTGGGAGCCCCATAGTATGTTTCTGTGTCTTTTAAACCTGAAGGGTTTCAGAAAATCATGGGATAATTACTGAAATATCCATTGATTTGTATTGGTTTTGTTGGGGAAAGGAGTGTTTTAGGAATTGAATACAAGATGCCTGTGTGAGAATGAGTAACTGGAGCAGAAAGACTTGATGTATCTCACTGCAGGAGTGTCAAAAGTTATTGCTCAAGAGGGTAGGAGGCCAGCGAAGCATGTGCAGACATTCCTTGAAATCTTAAAACCCTCCTCATCATCATTTCATGCTCAAATACTGGACCTGGCCTTGAACACTGCCAGGGATGGGGCAGCCACAGCTTCCCTGGGCACCCTGTGCCAGCGCCTCAGCACCCTCCCAGGGAAGAGCTTCTGCCTAATGTCTAATCTAAATCTTCCCCTGTTTTTAATTTGGGTAACTTCTCTATTGCTTCCTGTTAGATACACTTTAGTAAATGCTGCTTCATTGGCTGTGTGCTTTGAGTTAATGGGCATTTTTTCCCTGTCTCCTTCCCATCCTTGCAAAGGCTCTACGTATCCCCGAGGAAATCTGTGGATCAGAAAACGGCCTCACCTTTAAAATGGTGCCGGCAGGGGCTGGATACCCCCAGCCCCGAGACAGAGGTGGCCTGTCGGACGCTGCTGAGCAGGCTCGACCAAGGTACGTGAGCTGGGAGCGTTGCTGCCTCAGGTGTCCCTCGTTTCCATTGGGTACTTGACATCAGTGAGAAGTGGTGAAGCGGAGGAGGCCTGAAGGGTGCAGTGGTCAGAGTGTCTGCAGACACAGCACTTCACACGCTGGCTCAGATTTGTGCATGTTTGTGCAGCTCTGTGTGGTGGTGTATAGAGACCTCCCTGCTTTTGGTTCCACTGGTCATGCATCGGCTGTGAAGGTAGGAGATCAGTCTGTGAACAGCAAGAAAACTGTGCTGATAGCAAGGAACACGCCAAACAAACGGAAGTGTATGGTCTTTCACCTCTGTGTATTTGTTAAGAAGCAAATAGTGGCATTTCAATTTAATGGCCAGATCCACCACCTTGCTTTCTGCTGGCTTTTGATTATGTTCAGAGCCAGAACTCTAAAATACATTTTAGTGTTTGCAGGTTCTTGAGATTTTTTTTTAATATCTAAACATCTTCAGTGTAAAAATATGTAGATGAAATAATATGCTTCAGGGGAATGGGGGAGAGAATCATATAAAATTCTTATTGCAGCTTTTTCTCTATATCAAAAGTTCTGGTGGTGTTGAGTGTTCCTAGTAGTGCTGGTTCTTACAGTACCTCACCATTAGTAGCATTACCTGGGTAATGTAGTTGTCTGCTGCTCAAAGCTTGCAGTCACAAACCAGTAATATCTGTAAGCTGAAGAAATGGAGTCACATGGAAACCTAGCTTTAATTCCAGTTTTATCATTCCCTGCAAGCACTTTGTGGTGGCTTTTAGCTGCGTTACTTCACCACGGAGGGAAAAGCCCTGAATCGATCTGCCTGAAATGAAATGCTACAGAGCCTTCTGTTCAGTAGTATTCTGGGGCTGTAGGTTTGTGTGTTTTCTTTTTCAGAGCACCAGAGGATCAATACCACATTAGCCTTTCACTGATGTAAGAGCTGTTAGAATAGCTGCAGAGTTCACTTCATTCCAAAACGGAGCAGGTGGTTCTGTTTCTGCAGTCCATGACCTGGAATCCATGCGGTGGATATCCTACCAGGTCTTTTCAAATGAACTCTGGGTTTGCATGGGAAATGGGCTGAATTGCTGGTGGCCAAGCCACGGAGGGGTTTGGAGTGGGGAAGTAACCCTGTTCTGCACTGCACAGCTTTCTGTAGCGTACAGCTTTCCTCTGTAGGCAGCTGGGATTTGTCCTGCAGCTGAAGAGTGACCAGTTCTAGTGTGTTCTTCTAACAACTCCTCACTGAAAAGCCTGGCAGAGCAGGACGTGTTATAACCTCATCTGTCTGTTTCACTCACCAACATCTAACCACAAGAGCAGGGGTTAGTGTTTGAAACAGTGCAGTTTCCAACAGAGTTAATGGTTTGAAGTTCAGGGATGTTCTTCACTGCTGAAATGCAGCCCCCAGCTTGGTGCAGAAGTTGTCGTCTGCCTCGTTTGAACTGGCTTTGTCCTCCCTGTGAATGCAAGAATTCTGACTTCGGTTTGGGCAGTAATTTGACCTCAGTGATTTTAGGTCTGAGAGGCCACTGTTTTGTTGGAGGGGTTGGGTGGCTTTTTTCATTGTTTGGGGTTTGAGTTGTTGTTGGGTTGAAGTTTACATTCTTACAGTGTTTTGGCAGGGCTTGTGATCAGGCTTATTTTGAGTTTAGCCTTGAGATTCCTCATTTGAGATAACTGAATGTAGTCTGAGACCAAGCTTCATTTACTTTCATAAACCATCTGCTCTTAAAAACTTGAATGAAGATTCATTTTGTTAACTCTTTGCTTTCTGTCTGAAGTACCTCAGGTTTTATTTGTACCCCTTCACTCCAGACTCAAATAGTGTGACCTTGGGGGGGAAATAAACAAGAAAACTTATTTATATAGTGAAGCTTCATTATTTTCTTAGCTACCGTTCTCTCAATGGTAAAGGCTCATGGGCAATCCAGCAGCCCCTTGAATATACAGGTCACAGATGAAGTGACTTTCCTTGGGTGCTCATTTCCCGCTTCAGAAGCGTGGATGCACTGATTTTGCTGCCTGGCTTACTTTGACTGTTTCACTCACTCACATGTGAGTCTGTGTCCTGAACGAGTGTTTCAGAATGGCTGTTTTCCGGATTAATTTGCTCTCGGTTCAGTCCCAAGGCACAGCCTGGTGGTGTAACACTGGTTTGAATCCGTCAGGAAAAAGTCAAAATAACAGATGCGTGGAGATGCGGGTCAGTGGAGTTCTTCAGAAGGAAGATGGGGTGTAGAAGTGACAGATCCTTATGAAAACAGCCATCTCTGAAGACCAAGCCTGAACCTTTCAGAAGCGTGTGGCTTCTGAAAGCCCAGTTTGTCAGCAGTTATTCTTGGAATTCTTCAGAAGTGACAGAACAAGTTAAAGGGGAGAACAAGCAAGAGGCAGGCGCCGCTTCGCTTCCTGCGGTGGTAACCGACACCGTCAAGATGTCTCATTTGAAGTACATCTGTTACAGTATTGAATCTTGTTTGATCTGTTGCCTTTCTTTATCTTATGCTCTTTGGTTTTCAAAATAACTCGATAACCTTGATGGCTTTTTTGTATTTTTCCTTCTAGCCAGTAGATGGAAAAACCTGTATTGCAGCCCGCTGGCATCACCAAGCGCCCATAATCTGAATACAGAGCCAGGCTCCTGTAGCAATGCACTAAACTCTCCCGGGCATCTCAAATCGACTAACAAAGCACTACTAACCTGTGGCAGCTCAGGTATGGCATGTCAGTAGAGCAGTGCAAACCTCCAGTGTTTAAAATGCAAGGAGTTTTACTAACTGACACAGGGAAAAGTTACTAAGAGGTGCAAGTTCACTCCTGTGGGTTTCTCCTTTTATTTTGCTTGCTGACTGACCCGGGTTTCATCTGATTCATTAGAGAGAACCTCCTTGCATTCTAAATGCCTTGTAGTTATTTCATGGTTTTTGGTTTTATAACTTTATATATTTATAAATTGTACTAATTTTAAGTGACTTAAGGTAGAAAACAGCTGTTGGGGCAACGAAAATACTGCTCTTGAATAATGGTATCCTCTGTAGGTGTTCAAGGTCCTCGGATTCAGTTTGCTGGCTTGAGAGTTTCCTTTGTAAATCCTGATTAATGTAGGCAACAGAAAGAAGCCTTGTGCTTTAAGGTAAAAGGTGTAATCTCCAGGAGAAGCTTTTAAATTGGCCAAGTGGGCAGCTAAACACAGCGTAACAGAAGCTTTGTCAGACATAATTGTGTTTGGAGTAAGATTTCCTACCTTAGAGGCCACTTCCACGCAATTCCTGTTGGAAGCCCGTATTTGTAGGAATGATAATGAAGCTTCTAAGCCTCAGTTCTGCCTTTGCATTTAAAGCTGCTGCCTAAGGAGTCCATGTGGGCTCTTCCAGGAGCCTTGTTTGTCCTGGATGCAGGTTGTGCTCAGCTTCCGAGCACAAAGGCTTTGCCCTTTGGCTTTTTGATCAAAGGAGTCTTCCTTGATTTCTTTCTTTGTTTGTTTATTTTCCTGGAAATTGCTGTGTCCTAATTTGCATGTGTAAAAACTTAAAGCATGTTTAACAGTCCCGGCTTGAAACTTGCTGTTAAATAAGCCCCTTTTTGAAGGACCAAAAAAAGGGTTGATATGGATGTTTTCACAGGTGTAGGTGAGCTCTTGAGAGCTGCTGGGTTTCTGCTGTAAATAGAAATGAGCACTGATCTCTGCTTGCAACCCAAGGGTGCACGTAGGACTGCTGGGTTTGCAAGCTGGATTTTGCAGGCAAAGGTCTCTGAATTAGTCTCTTGTTTTTAACATGAGGTTGGTTGGCAATCTAGATGTCTGCCCACCTTTTCACACAGGAACAGTAACTGATATGTAAAACCAAAGTGTCTGTGGAACTTCCAGGGCTTCTTCATTCACCCTGCAAATCAGAAGCTGTCATGGGTGCCACATAAAAAGGCAGGTATAGAACAGGCTTCATCCAGGTGGGATTATACACGAGAGTTCACTTCCCATGTGTGGTGGCTCGTCCCTCGAGGAAGTGCTAATGTGAGTTTAAAGTTCACCAGCAACTTGAGTGACTCAAATCTAATGTTACTTCTGAGAAAAATGGAGCTTCCCTACCCTGAAATGCAAACTGTTTGACAGTAACTGCCCTGAGAAACAGAACAGAGCCTGAGACAAAACCCAGCTGTGAAGGTCTGTGATGAAAACCACCGTCAGTTCATCTTGCAGTGTTGAGCCACAGCGCTTTTTACTGATGGAAGAACGTGAATGTTTTCCACCTTCTTTCCTTGACTGTTTTAAAATAGACCTGCAGTTTGGAATGCAGCAACCAAACTAAGCACATATAGCTGAGCGGGAACTTCTTAAACAGCTGTATTCAGGATACAGCTGCATTAAAAATACAGCTTTTAGTGTGGGAAACTGCTTATTCCGTATCCTGCATCGCACAGGTGCAGTCCCTACCCTCATGTTGCCTCCAATGTCTTTTCCTGACCCCAGAAGGAAAACCAGGATTGTGTTGTACAGTTATAATACTGGAGGGTCTTGACTTGGAGCGTGTGTTTGTGCAGCACACACATGCACAGACATACTTCCTACACTACAGTCACACTTCTCTCGTGGTATCGTGTCACATCTTGAAGCTGGAAGAACTTCACCTGTGCAGATGAGGAGTTGGAGCCTCACTGGCACAAAGCAGTTTGCTCAATGTATTCTACAGCTGGACTTCAAATGTGTCTTTTCATCGGTTACTGCTCTTCAAAACTGGTTGAAGAAATAACGTTGGGAAACTGCTGCTTTTTCCCGCCTGCCTGGAATTGACCATCGTTCAAAAGGGCTGCTCAGCAAAGGCTTTTAGGTGTTTTGCTGAGAGCAGGCAGAATGTTGTATTGCTGACATCCTTGTTGAGAATTACTCGGTCAATGTGCTGCCTTGAAGACTCCTCGGAACATGGCAGGCTAGGCCTGAAGCTGAAGTTGGTGGTGAATGGTATCCCATGGGTGCTCTGGGAGACTGGCTTCCACTCAGGCTGTGTCTGCTGGTGTGCCTCAGCCTGCTCGTTGCTTTTTGTTTAAGGGATGATCTCAAATCCCTGACTACTGTAGCTGAAAGTGATGTTAAGTGCTCTCAGGCTCTTGCGTATCTACCTGCATCATCCGATCTGCTGTCAGAGTGTAGGGTCTAAATCTGTATAGTACTAACTGCAACCTTCTCTTGGAATTAATTTAAGGTAATGATGTGTTTTCTCCTAAAATAGCTCTGTGAGTTACATGGTCTGATGTGTCTGTGTTGAAGGGTTAGTTATGGTGGGAGCATGTGGCATAGATGGGCACATTTGCCATGTAGAGGTTTCACATCACTGAGCCTTCTGTACACCCAGAAATTTCTCTAGTCGTTTTCTGGGGGTGTTTTTCTGTTGTGTGGGGTTTGGGTTGGTTGGTTTGGGTTTTTTTATGCAAATATGTATCTAGATCAGTAGTTGCCCCTTTCTCAAAATAGGGAGAAATAATACTGATACTCGAATGTTTCTAAGCAAAAAATTACCTTCTCCACAGCTTGTTCCCTGCACAGACACAACTCTGCCTCCTGAGAACTGCAGGTTAACACACTGAGTGTTGTGCTTTCAGTTATTTCTAAGTACTTAATTATTTCTAGAGACCATCCCTCAACTTCACAACTGCACTGGTTTTATTACCAGAATACCTGCTCTGCTGCTCGTTCTTGGTTTGGATGTGGATGTCTGAATGCTTTTTGTGTTCCTCTTCCCCCCTGAAGGCTATCTGAGCATGCACTCTGCACTGAGCTCCCAGTCGTCCGTGGACAGCGAGCTGAGTACATCTGATGACTCCATCTCTATGGGATATAAACTGCAGGACTTGACTGATGTCCAGGTCATGGCACGCCTTCAGGAAGAAAGTACGTGATGGCCGTCTCCTTTGTGTTGTAGTTTTAGCACTGTGGAGGTGCATGGGTGGATTCCAACTGGAGTTCTCTTCGCTTTCCCCAACAACAAAAGAATAACTTAAAAAATCATTTGAAGTGTTTGCGATTTGCAGGGGCTTCCTTTAAGATGGTACAGGCCCAAACTGCCACTCAAACTTAGCAGTTGTAGAACATTCTCAAGATCACACCTCTTAAAGCAGAGGATAGTGTTGAAAGTGCTATCCCAAACCCCACTGTGAAATACATAAACACTCTTTACGACTCGGAACTCCTCCATCCCACGTTGGCTCCGAAGTACAGGTGTAGTTTCATGGGACTGTTCCGTTGTCGTGGCAGTTCAAACAGCAGCAGCTCACGGTTCCCGCCTGGTTGCGCCCCCCTCACTTGAGCAAACACAAGCAGGACATTCCCTGTGGATTGCTTTGGGGAACTGATGCAGCTGAAATAATAACCCAGCAATTTTTGTCCTTGTAAACGTGTTTTCCTGAGCAGTGGCTGCAGCCTGGGTCCCCGTTAGCAGCTGTCGGCAGGGCTGGGGTTTACAAGTTGGTTATGGCACAGAAGATGCAGGTACAGTTTCACTGCAGTGCTGAGTAAACGCAGGAGTTCAGGAGTGCTAAACCTGGAAGAGCTGGAGTTACAGTTCAAGTTTTGCTCTCGTAAACCATTCAGAAGCAGCTCGGTGGATTTAACTTAAACATGAAACAAGTTTGTGTCCCAGTGGGGCGATTTTGAGGCCTGGATCCAATTTCCATTAAATTGTTGGTAAACTTTCAGTTGACTTGAGTGGGATTTGGATGAGGTCTTAGTTGAAGGTGGAACAAAGTGGTTGGATCTGTTTTTCTGTGCAGATGAATCCTTAATTTGATTTACAGGAAATGGAGAATGAAGTTCTCTGGTTTGGAGAACACTCACTGACTTGAGATCCGTGCCTTTACCCATTTAAAAAGCACTATGATCTAAGAACTGATAGATATGAGAACTGACTGATAAGAACTGATTGATACGAGATCAAAGAGGGCAAAAGACACAAGATCTTTTATCGCTTTATTGCAGCTGAGAAGTTGTATTAAAGTGAATAAAGAAAATAACAGCCTTTTTCTTTCTAAACTTGAAGATTTTCGTATACTTTGTGATAAAAATCCTGTCACGTTACAAAGTTTCCAATGCAGTATGAAAAGTGCTTCATCCTTGGCATGATGGAAGCTTCTCGTATTGCCTTGTGAAGGCAGAGGAGTGGGCAACACTTGCTTCACTTAATCCCTGCACTGGACAGAGGCTTTTTCAGACCTTTAAGTGATGCCTGTCTCCAAAGTCCTTCCTGCCAGTTTGCTGTATTAGTTCTTGGTAGGAATTGCTCGTATTTTGTTAGGCAAGAAGATGAACTAAAGGTGTAAGTTGGGGGAGGACCTGTAAATACACCACATGGGTGCACTGGAGATGTCAGTAAGAATCAGCTGTGTTTTCCCTTGGTCACAGAAGTCAGATCTTTGTTTCAACCAGTTGAAATGTTGGTGGGTGCATAATTAATTGAACTAAAACATTCATATTGTGAATTAGTCTCCTCCAGCTAGTTGACCTCACAGAGCTTGTGTGGCAGTATCTAGTCCAGATCTCAGCTGCTTGTGTCTGTGGCATAGGGAATAATTCAGGTCAATTTGAGTGTTAGCTCTATTAACAGTGCTGATCTGGGTGACACTGTTCCACTTTAGATGTTCCATAAGCTGGAAGTGTCTTCAGTGAAACGAGTTCTTAACTTGACTCTCCTCCCAAGGTGAAATCACTGATAAAATAGTTGCTTCTGAACTTGTGTTTCATCTGGGTGAGGGATTCCTATTTAAAGCCTGCCTCTGATCCAGGTTGTTTGTGTGTCCAGGCCTCCGCCAGGACTGTGCCTCCAGCTCCGCGTCCGTGTCCCGGCGCAGCTCCAGCGCCTCCCTTCACTCCCTGCGCAGAGGGACCTACAGCGACCAGGAGTTCGACACGTACAGCCTGGAGGATGAGGATGACTACGACTGCTCCCTGTCGTACCGCAGCACGCACAGATACTCACCGTCTCCGCTCAGTTCACCCCGGTGTCAGTCCCCTTCCTCCAGTGCAGATTACAACAGGTCATCCACCTCCCGGATCCGTCCCCCGAGGAGATCTGTGCAAAGCCCCATGCAGGACCGGCTCAAGTATGCCAACAGCGAGGGTAAGGGGGGCTGAGCTTTGCTGTGAGCCAGGGGAGGTAATTTTGACGTACACGTTTCAAAAGTGCTGTTATTTAATGGAAGCAAAGAATTAAGCAGGTCGAGGGAGGGCATGCTCCCCCTCTGCTCTTGTGAGACCACACCTGGAGTACTGTGTTCAGCTCTGGGGCAGTAACACAGGAGGGATGTGGAGCTGTTGGAGCAAGTCCAGAGGAGGCCCCGGAGCTGCTGCAAGGGCTGACGCAGCTCTGCTCTGGATCCAGGCTGAGAGAGCTGGGCTGGGGCAGCTGGAGAAGAGAAGGCTCCTGAAGGGGAGAACTTTAGGCACTGGAGCTGCTCTAAGGGGCTCCAGGAAACCTGGAGAGGGGCTTTGGACAAGGGCCTGCAGGGACAGGACAAGGGGAATGGCTTTAACCTGCCAGAGGGGAGACTGAGATGAGCTCTGAGGCAGAAGCTCTTCCCTGGGAGGGTGCTGAGGCG
>NW_009915954.1:17358-25511 GCF_000696875.1 Nestor notabilis
TGCCCCATCCCTGGCAGTGTTCAAGGCCAGGTTGGACACAGGGGCTTGGAGCAACCTGCTCTAGTGGAAGGTGTCCCTGCCTGTGGCAGGGGTTGGGACTGGATGGGCTTTAAGGTCCCTTCCAGCACAAACCAGTCTGGGATTCTAGGATTAACTAATCCACTAATGGTTAAAGGTTGGACCAGATGATCCTCCAGGTCCCTTCCAACCTGGTGTTCTATGATTTGTCTACTTTTAATTCCGCATGTTTTTCAAGAGAGAGCCTAACCCGATACACATCCCCATTGCTACCAGAAGCAGCAACAGAGAATTTGCTCTTGGTTTCAGAGGAGATGCGGCACAGCATGCCCAACCTGGCCAGGACTGGCCTCCGCTCCTTGGAGTCCGTAAGGAGCAGTCGGAGCTTGGAGTCGGACCTGCAGGTGCCAAGCAGTCGAATTCCCAGAACCCAGCAGCGGTCAGCAGGTCGGTGTGAGGTGCTCTCTGTGCACCCCTACGGCTGATTCCCTTCTGTCTGTCTAACCAACCCTAAGGATACCGTAAGAGGCCTCTTATCCTTAATTGTTCTTAAACTACCTTTGCCACCTGGGTTATTCTTCTTTTTGTTGCTCCATTCCTAGGTCTGGCTCCCGGTAAGCTCAGGTATTCCTCCAGTGCTGGGCAGTCTCCTTTGACAGTGCGGCAGCCGATGAAGGCAGGGGCGTGCACAAACTCTCTCCTCACACCCAGGCAGCCAGTGAAAGCCTGCAGTTACACAGGTCCTGTCAGTGGCGTTCGAAAGCCACAGGCGTCTTCACAGCTCCACACAGGCTCTTCCAGCAGCACTTGCACTACCAGAAGCAGTAACATGGTCACTGTGGCAAAAAACTCACCCATCAAAGCCCGCACGTCTGTTGGGGGGATCTCGGTGCCCAAGAACAAGGCAACGCCACCATCCCGGAGGTAAGTGCGAGGCTCCAAACCTCACAGACTTGAACATCTGTCTTTTGGTTCATAGATTAAACCACTTTATTAAGTTATGTTCATCTCCAGTCTTAAAAGCATGACATGGGTATAGAGTTGGGTCAGAACTACTGACTAACTGTAGATGTAGGGTCGTGGCTGGGGAGCCCTTAAAGGAAGAGCAGTACTTAGCTGGGAGATGGATGTTACAGGGGTGCAGTTCCCTTCCGTGAATGTCTTTGGGAACTGACTGGGACATCAGTGAGATGCCCCTTTTTACCACGTCAGCAGTAACCAAACCACTCAGTATTTCACTATTCCATCTATTTAAAGAAATGTGGTTTTCCAAACCAAGCCGATTATCCGGGGAAGTGAAAAGCCACAGGATCAAACTTCTTTCTGTAAGAAATGAACGTTATGGCACATATTTATTTGGTGGGAAGGGGACAAACCCTTCCAAAGGACCAATAAACTCTTCACTGTTCATATAATAATCTTCCCAGATGACCTACTTTGGTGCTTCTTAACTTGGCTACTGGTAAAATAAGGTTGCTGTGTTTTTTTTCTTCTTTAAGTCTTTGGTTAGGAGTCTAAGTGGGCATGGCCAAGGCCTAATGAGTTTTTAAAGGGTTTGGAAAGTAGGACAAATTACGAAGGCTTGTCTGTAGAATGATTCTATATTCTTAGAGTAACTTTATACAACGCAGGAAAGCAGAGCATAGAAAGTGGCTTCAATAACTTACAATCTTTGTTCTTGTTGCATGAATCTGAACTGATTTAGGGGCCACATCTGAATCCAGAAAGATGCAGCAGGGGTTTGGACTTTGCTTTTTTGACATTTAAATCTAGCTTTTACAATTAGCTTCCTAAATACTTAGACTGTGGATACCTGAAGTTTGTAGATAGTCTAAAGCAGCAGCTGTTTAGTTAGAACATATTAAAGCCCTTTAAAGAATAAGGCCTTTAAGACTTACCTGCACGACTGCTCTGTGCACTGGAGCAATGCATATGCTCATCCCATCATCCTGAGGCATCTGCTGTGCTTCTCTGTGTGATAAATTGCCAAAAGCTGGGGTTTTACAGCTCTTTATAGTACAGTTGTAGCATACATTTTTATGATGAGGGGAAATGAGAGTGATTTGGTATCAGACTAACAGGCAGTAGGTGCTTGTTGATTTTTAATGTCCCATTGCAGCCTTCAATTGAAATGTATCTACTTAAAAACTCTAATCTGAATATTAATGTAAAATCAGTGCCTTATTTTGCAGTACACAACAAAACCTGGTTATTTTTCAGGTGGTCAGTCATATTTGCAGGGAAAATATTTCTCTTGGATTCAGTCACAGGAGAAACCTCCAACCATGTTAACAGCAGAGCAGGATGAACATCACTTCATGTCCCTACACTGCCTGGAATTGCTGCTGCTGTGTCTGTTCCCTGGCACGTGAGGCTGCAGCTGTTTGCTCAAGGCAGGCAGATGTTGGCATCAATAGATGTAAAGCCTCAAACAAACATTCCTGGTACTCAGCAGGTTTCTGGGATCTTCCTCCTTGCAGCTCTTTGGTAGTGACCTTTTCCCGTTTGTCTCAACCCAGGTTTCCACAGGCAGCACAGACCACGGAGGATGATTCCTGGAAGGATGGGTGCTACTGACAACCCAACTCCCCCGTGAAGCAGACCCCAGCTGGCTGGGCATGCAATGGAACTCCAGAGACCCATCACATCGCAGACTGATGTATATAGCTCCTCTCCTCTTGCCACAGACTGTCCTCACCATGTCACCTGCCAAGAGCCCGACCTCGCAGCAGTGGAACAGACACCTCCTTTGCTGCGTTTCCACTGCTGTAAACGTTACTGCAACACGAGTCTTCACAGGAAGACTGAAATAGCCTTATCTCCTTTAAACCTCCACCGCAGCCCTCTGGGACCTGCTCTGGAGGGTGCTGGCTTCAGCAGGCTGCTGAGGGTCCGGGGCGCAGCTTGGAGCTGTCGCTGTGTTGTTCCACAGCAGCAGCTCGGGGAGACTAGAACTAGTTATAGAGATGTTAGAAGTGACTTTTTAAACTCAACCTCGTGTTCTCTCAACTCTGTCTGAAACTCAGCTGTTGTTTGGTTTGACTTTTTTTTTTACTTCTGTAGAGAATGTGTTCCTGCTCCTTTTTATTGTTTGTTCTAGAAGACAAAGCAGGTTTTTATAACTGTAGTAACACTTCAAGCTGTTGTGGTCAATGTGTGTCACCATTCACAAGTGAAGGAGCAGTACACAATATTTGTGTGGGTTTGTGAACAGGCAGTTGCAGGGACAGGGGCTGCTATTTAAAACCTGCTGTTCAGCAGCATCTTAACTCGTTTGAAAAGTTAAATGTTAAAAGTGAACTTTTTAACAATTACCCCCCCTGCCTGATCTGACTTGAAGTGTTCCCTCTTCCACCCAGCTCCCAACTGCCCTGGGTTTTGTAGCAGTTTTCTACTGTCTCTTTGGTTATGAAGGATTCTGTTCCAGTGTCCTCTTCCTCAGCAAGTGCTGGATGCTCTGAATACAGTCTTAGTACAGGAAACATGCACTGATAGCAATGTTCTCCCTGCCATCAATGTGATTTTGATAGTGTAGTTTAATAAAATGTTATGGTGCTGAAATAGATCTGCTTCATTCAAACTGAGCCGGACTGTGGACTGGTTTTGTGCTAGGAATGAGCAGCAGCTCCCAGCCTGCAGGCATTGGCTTCTGTACTTCACCTCTAACAGTCTGCATAGGTAAACAGGGCTCAGAGAAAGTCTCATGTCCTACAAGTGCTGATATTTACCTTTAAGCTCCTTAGATTTCATCAGGATGAGGTGGGGGGTAGCAAAGGAAAACTCCATTCACAGCCCTCACTCAGTTCATGGCTTTTCTTGAACATCTACAAGTGGCCCAAGCACAACAAAATAGAGGAACCAACACTTGCAAAGAGGAAGCTTTACAGCAGCTCATTCTCAGAGCACAAACCCCTCTTTGCCACATGAGTGTGTCACAGACAACCCTCTTTACACAAATAGGTTTTTCTCTACCCCCTCATGAGGCTTTGCAGGTTTACA
The DNA here is from genome assembly GCF_000696875.1 of Nestor notabilis. Classification (NCBI taxonomy): domain Eukaryota; kingdom Metazoa; phylum Chordata; class Aves; order Psittaciformes; family Psittacidae; genus Nestor; species Nestor notabilis. The sequence goes on from NW_009915954.1 coordinate 21,376, forward strand.
GCACTGCCCTGTTCAGGCTGTTCCTTTATGGAAAAGGTTCTTTTCCAGAACCTGGCCTGGTGGTAAAGCTGGAACCTGGGTCATATAGAACTTATTTACCTTCCCCCTGTACAGAACAAAGACAGAGCAGCAGATCTCAGAGGTTGCATCTATAGAGTTCTCTTCTGTCCTACCTTTGGGCTACAGCCCCCAGTAAAGAGCACGCCAGCATTTTCCTGCAGGCTCCTGAGTCGAGACAGCTCCTGCTATTTAACGGCCACTGAAGATCTGTTTAAGGCTAGATAAAGAACAAAATTTTTCTGGAAGAGTGCAGTGTTTAATTTCAGGTTATCTCCCAGCTGAAGTGCGTCAGGCTGTGACACTGCTGCTGTGAAGAACCAAGGAACTGATGTCTACAGCAATACAGACTCTCTTACACATTTCTAGACAGACCAGGGGCTTAAGAGAAGCGGCAAAGAGGTGACCAGGGCCTCATTCTGCCTGAATTCATGGGCACTTAAAAGGCAAATCCCATATGCCCAGCACCCGAAGGGCTGTCCCACTTCAGGATGGGGCCATCGCCACATATGAGATGATACATTAAGCACAAACCCAAACCCTATAAGAGATTAAAGTCTCATTAGGGCAATGGTTAAGGTGTATCCTTCCATTTTTCTAAGCTGTTCTCACACCAAGTGAGTTCCTTCAGGTATTTATATTGTGTCCTCCCCAGCCTCAGCCTGGGGCACTCACACATGCCCCAAGTTCACAACATGGAGAAGTGGCTTCTTTCCACCACCAGACATCAGCCCGTGTCAGGTGAGGATGGGCTCAGGCACCTGCACCAACACAGGTCAGAATCCCTCCAGCACAGGGAGGTTTTCAAGGCCATCACAAAACCACTTCACAGCCAGACCTGCTCGTGTGACCTCGCCAGGCAGCCCCACGGGCGACTCCAGGCTGGAACTGCAGGTGACGCACCCCCCGTTACTCACTGGTTACACAGAGTAGTCCCTACGCTCAGTGCTACACCCGCCTTTCACAAAACTAAGGCAATCTGCTTTCTGTACAGGAATTTTATTTAAACCAAGTTACCTTTGATTTTACACTAATGCCTCGGTGCATCCTTTAAAAGGAAAGGAAGGATTTGCTTTAAAAAGTATTTGTACAGAAGACAACAGATCATAGAAATGAACATGGGAACATCAACAACCCCTGGAACATGCAGAGCCCACGCTGAGCTGCGGGGAGCGGCAGGAAGAAGGAAACCTTTCTCTAAGCTTCACATTTGACTCAGTTACAGGAACAGACCCCAGCGCTGAGCAGAACCACTGGCGCTTCCTGGGCAGAGAGACCTAATAACCTCAGTTAGGTTTCAGCCTCATTCATAGAAGATAAATCCCATGTTACATGTACAAGCCAACAGGAGAACTCTCCTGGAGAGCTCCCCAGTCAGTGTGACAAGCCTCAAGGCAGCAGTTCCTCCTCCTCATCACCCTGCCTGTGGCCAGCCCATGTTGCAGGGCACCAGGAAATCACGGCACCAGCCCAGGGCTCAAGCTTCATCACCAAATTGAGCTTTCCCTTCCCCACCTCGACAGCTTCCTCCCACCACGAGAAGCCACTTTGCTGGGCTAGAAAGATGAGCTTCTTTCACCACCCATCTGATGCTTCTATGAGCTTTCAGGTCTGCTCCTTCCCCTGTGAGATCCAAACCCTCAGCCCCTGCAGCCTTAGCCCAGGCAACAGCAGCTTTGGTCAGCTGGGCCGGGCCCCATGACTTGAAGGGCTGGCTGGGACAGAAATGCAATGCTCAGAGCTGCCAACATCTGGCAGAGCAGCCCCTGGCCCCTGACAGCAGCACTGTACCTGGCCTGACATTTGGTTATTAGCCTTGGGTTTGGGTTTATTTTCTTGTCAGAAGAATACACGTTACTACATCCTCTGACAGAGCTTTTCTTCCCCAGCCCGTAGAGAAAGTCACTATCCATCAACTCCAACCTTCTACCCTTGTCTGTCCTCACATTGCTCACCTGCAGAGCAGAGGCACAAGCAGCAGATACCTGGCACCTCATCGATCAGATCAACAGATTGGCCCCCAATTTCACCTCAGTGAGGGATGTTAGTACACATTTTAGTCCACCCTCAAAAGAACAACAGGAGAAACAACATGTGAGAAAGCAGATACATTACTGCAACCTTAACTATATGCAACCGCCTCCTTTACTGTATCGGTTTAGCACACATTAAGAGGGGGGAGATGAGGAAGAAGTGAGGATGAAGAGGATGAAGAGGCAGCCATTGCCATTTGGAAACGTTGAGGTGACCCAACACCCTCTTCTACCACCTGCACAAAGACCTCCAGGAAAAGGGAGGCTCCACAACGCAGCAGCACCCGCATCCAAAGCACTCGTTACTCCCACCATCACCCTCCCAACCTCCACGTGCTAGAACACTCCATAACCACATGAGGCCAGATGTGCAGGGAGAGGCACCTGGACCTCTGATACTTGTAGGAGGTGGGAATTCACACCTCCCCTCACCTTGTCCCTGCCCCATCAGGCGAGTTCAAACCCCCCCCAGCCCCATCTCGCAGCCGGATGGTTGCCGGCAGTCCTGGTCTCCGCTTGCACGCTCACATGAAAGTGCAAAGCTACACGGACACGGGGCGAGCATGCACAAACCCCCCGGAGCTGGACACGGCACCCACCCAGCTGGGGAGGTTGGAGTTGGGACAGGAAAAGAAACAAATAATAATAATAATCCCTTCAAGTAATTTAAGCCAGCCCATGCTTGAGGTTAACGCTGCACTGAAGCAGTGACCGGCTGGGCCTGTTTGGGGTGATAAGGCAAAAAAGTCTGAAGTCCTGGAGGGATGGAAGGATGAGGAGGTGTCAGTAGTGAAAGACTCAGAGTTATCCTGTAGGTTGCTTCTCCACACTCCTGTGATTCTCATCTCCAAGTGACCAGCACCAGCAGCCTCCGGTTACTTCTGCACGCAGCTCGGCCAGGCAAGGCCCCCACAGACAGCAGAGAGGATGATGTAGATGATGACCTGGGGAGAGAAAACAGCCACTTCAGACAAGAACTACACCTCCACAGCCACAGCCCAGTGCTGCTATGGCCCAGCACCCAACACACACGCTTGGAAAGCCCATGTCAGCAGACACCACCATCACCACATGGGTTTTACAGCTGAGACTCTGCCAGGCGCAGAGCTGAGAACACAGCAACGTGCTGGGGGTATGTTCCAGTAGCTGAACCTGACTTCAGAGCTAAAGGTTATTGTGCTCCATACTTACAATTGATACTATGATGATGACGATGGTAAGCTTGAGGTTCTTCATACACATGGCTCTAGCAAGGTTCCTGCTGGTAGTTTTGAAAGTGACTGACTACAAAAGAAAGTAAAACAGCTCATTCATTCCTGAAGTTGCATCCCAAGAACCACACACTTTTCCCAGCTACTGCCTCCCCAGTAACCCAAAGCAGTCTTTCTCCACCAGAGATCCCTAGGGGAGAGAAAAAAAAGCTTCCAAAGCACACAACACTTTACTAGATAATATCATGCTCTATAAGTACATTAAATTGGGGGGGAGAGGAGGGTGTCAGTCTTTTCTCACTTAGAAACACCCCATGAACCTCCAGAGTCTTTTACAGACTATTTAGAACAACTCAGGTTTATTGGTGGTGGGTTTTTGTTTAAATCAGCTACACCTTCCCCTTTGAGACACTAGAACAACTCTACAGCTTTCCAGTTTGTCTGGATCAAGGTGACTTCAGCCCAGGCTGCAAGAGGTTTCATTATCTTTAGCTTCCCTATTGCTCCATATACAGGAGGGGCAGCTGCATATGCTCAGGACTGGAGCAATAGCCAGCAGCACAGCCCAGCATTCGAGTCACCCACAACTCCAGAGCAGACACAGGGTGCCCTCATTCCCTCATGGAGCAGCAGGGCTGGGATGCAGCTTGTCAGACAGCTACAAGGAGTGGGGAGATAAGACACAATTTGTGTGTGACACAGGAAAGGAAGGAAAGGATCTGTAGATCTAGATCATAGAATTCCAGACTGGTTTGGGTTGAAGGGACCTTAAAGCTCCTCCAGCTCCAACCCCTGCCACGGGCAGGGACACCTTCCACTAGAGCAGGTTGCTCCA
>NW_009915954.1:25590-37807 GCF_000696875.1 Nestor notabilis
GAGAAGAGCTTCTGCCCAAGAGCTCATCTCAATCTCCCCTCTGGCAGGTTAAAGCCATTCCCCTTGTCCTGTCCCTGCAGGCCCTTGTCCAAAGTCCCTCTCCAGAGTGATGATGCTTCAGTGTCTATTTAAAAGCAGCTCTAGGCACTGGTCATCATCCCCACTGCTCCCTGATGATACACTAAGACCGTTCCCCTTTTCTAAGTCCTTCCCCAGACTTACCGAATCCACAAGATTCTCTGTTTTATCAATCAGCAGCTCCAATTTCTCTCCTCTTTGTGCCACAAGGTCTGGAGAAAGAGACAAAAATCTAAAGCTGCAGGTAGAATCCCACTGGAAAACACTGCATCCCACACCCCGGCTCCGCTGCCATCCTGGAGCTCTTGGCAGTGGCTTATTGGACATCAAGTACTTCCCAGCCTTTCGGAGACCGCGAGGCAGGAGCACTTAGGGAGCAGTTTCACAGCACATGGGCTATGTTTAGGGACTGACCTTACTCAATTTTCATCTGTTCCAGACCAACCTATCGTGGTTCAAGCCCAGCCGGCAACCCGGAACCACGCAGCCGCTCGCTCACTCCCCCCCCATTTTCCTTCCTCCCCCCGCTCCCGGAGGGATGGGGAGGAGAATCAGAGGAATGTAACTCCCACGGGGTGAGATAACGGAAAACAAAAAAAAAAGTAAAAAAAAAACCCACTACTGCTACCAATAATAATGATAAGAGGAATAACAAGGGAAAAGGACACAACCGCTCACCACCCGCCGACCGATACCCAGCCTGACCCGAGCAGCGATCTGGGCCTTTTGGGTAACTCCCCCCAGTTTCTATACTGGGCATGACGTGCTGTGGTATTGAATACCCCTTTGGCCAGTTTGGGTCAGGTGTCCTGTCTCTGCTTCCTCCCGGCTTCCCCTCCTCTCTGGCAGAGCATGAGACTGAGAAAGTCCTTGCTCAGTGTAAACATCACTGAGCAACAACTAAAACCATCGGTGTTATCAGCGTTGTTCCCAGGCTGAAAGTCAAAACCACAGCCCTGCACCAGCTACTAAGAAGGAGAAAAAATGACTGCTACAGCTGAAGCCAGGACACCAACCCTCTGTTTTAAGTGGTCAGACTTGTTAAAACCCAAACCAGAGTCTGAGACACACACAATATGGAAGCTACCAAGGAGTGTTTTCCTCTGAGCAGCTGCAGTAAAGCCTCATGACAAGCAGCCCAAATCCAGAGCACGCTTCACCCCACCACAACCTCTGCAAGTTCATCTCAGTGCGCTCCTGACACCCATGTGCCACCCTCAACCACGTGCAAGGCAAGTAACAGAGCAAACTCTGCGCTCCCCCAGGCCCTTCTTCATCCATTCATTCTGCCAAGAGAGGCCACCCCACATCAGCTGCACTCTGGTAACTCCCTGCGGGGATCCCGGGAATGCCGGGCGCTGAGGGAAGCGGGTACCTATGTTTCGAACCATGATTCCTTTGAGTTCATCAATCTGAGCTTGTGTCTCTGCCACCTGGTCAGTGCTCTTGGTCTCCGAGTGGTATTTCTGGAACAAAGGAGGAGGCAATGAGTGCAGGGACCCTCAGCCGTGCAGTGCCATGTTCCCGGGCACTGCAGGGCAGCACAGACAGGGATGAGGTTTCAAGTTATCAGAGACATAATCAACAGTTATAGCACTGAGTGCAACATTTCCTTCAAACCTTCTGCTCAGAGGTTTGGTTTTTAGGCAAAGGTGCAGGACTGGCCTGCCAGCAAAGCTGCTCACTGGTTGTCCTGGAAGTGCAGCCTCCCTCTGCAGCGTTACCTGCATGCTAAACTTGAGTTCTGACCTGCCTTGATCTCCTGCAGCCACAGGAATGACCTGTAACAGTCCTGCTCTTGCACTACATGCAGTGTTTGATCAGTAGGGCTCTGGGCTCAATACGCTTTAGAGCCATTTGAGGGAGAGCTTTCTGACATCACCTATATAGTTCCAATCTCCATGTATCAAAGCCTGGTGGAGAAGAAGTCAGTCCCACCCCAGATAGGAATTAATCTGATTTATTATGCACAATGCCACACTGACATTACCATTCATGGCTTTCTATCTGCTTTTAAGCCAAAGAACAGTTTCTGCAGTGAACTATGTGCAGGTCTGTGCTCCTCATGGCCTCTGGTAGTGACTGAGGGCACACCACAAACAGCTCCTCACAATCTCCAATACAGGCAGCAACAAGTGCAAATCCTCACCTCACCTTCACTCACCTCAGTGTCCTGGCTTCACCCTGCACCTCAACATGCAGCTATTGCTGCTGCAGAGCGTTATAAAGCTCACCCAGTATCTACATTTACAGGCAGGAGCCATGTTCATGGCTCACCAGCAAAGGATCTCTTCTTCTGCACTGTAGGATAACCAAACTGGGCACTGTCAGTAGATCAGCAGGGAAAAAGCCAAGTCCTTCATGGAGAGAACAGCACAAGCACTAACCAGCCACAGCAGACTGAGAACCCCCTGTACCACCAACTGTAGTTGCCCCAGGTACTGATTGTGTACAAGCTCTGAACCCCAATATTCCAAGGACATTTTAATTAAAGGAAGGTCTCAAAACCAAACCCAATAGCAAAAGAAACCTCACTCCAAGCCAACACTGCTCAGCTTATGAAGCTGTCTGCAGTCAATTAGGGAATCTTAAGAGTCTTCAGCAGAAGATTCAAACCACTTTCCTTGTAGCCTGGGGTTCTGTGCACTATTAAGGCTATTGATCAGGGGTCATGGGGCAGTCATTCATTCCTCTGTTTTCCATCTGCCTTCATTCATTTCATTTGAAATTCCATCTAGCAGCAGGTCTGTGCTTTCCCCAGGCCTGTTCTCCTTGATGGTGTTGGAAGCTCACCTCTGCAGACCAGAACCAGGGAGGGTGGGAACTGCAGCATTCCCACAACATTAACAGCTCCTATTTCAAGAGCAGCCCAACCCCACACCTCCGCTCCCTGCTTTTCCTCCTGCTCTCCCCCACAAAACCCTCTCTGCAGCAGGGCAGGGTCACACATCAAGTCAATGCTGCTTAAGACAAAATGCTCTAGGAGATGCACTGCTTTGTGCCAGGGCTCTGTCCCACAGCCCTTCATATGCTCAGCACCTACCCAGACCCTGCTGACACGGGCTTCACCTTCTCTCCTGGCTGGAACCATACCAGTGGAGTGACCCATCTTGCAAAGCCTACAGTGCCTAGTCCCAGACCTGGAATCCAGCATCATCCTGAACACACCACAGTCTCAGCTGAAAAGGGCCAGTTGAGGCTAAAGCAGATACTCCCCTCGCTTTTGTAACACCCTCACACTTTGAATCTTGAGGTTGGAAGGGTGCAAGGAAAATTTCAACTCGGGGAAAGTGGGATGTTTCACAAGTTGTTTATCCTGCTCTTTAACCTTCTACCTATCCTGGGAATGGAAATCCTTGGAGCCTCTGTGCAAGCCGGCTGGAGAGCCTATCCTGGTCCTGTGTACAGCCCTTGGCTGTAACACAAGCCCAGTTTTCTTTCCTCCTGGAAAGGACACAGTGTCAGAAGCAAATACCCTGTCACACTGTGCAGTAAAGGTGAGAGCAGTCCAGGATTACCAGGTACTCAAGTTCTGAACTTTGGTTTAACAGAAATTGTGTGTTTCTCCTGCTCTTAGTGACATCAGCTTGCACTGGATGGTCAACTAGGCTGGACATTTCAAATGCTACCATTAACATCTAGTTTCCAGTGCAGCGACCAGCTAATGCCTATTAAAACCCATTTTTACCACCCCAGGAGCAGGGTAAGAGTGAACAGCCAGCTCCCCAGCTTTAAACCCAGGCTCAACACTGTGCTTCAGCTCTGAGGGAGTAAACACAAGGAGGATTTCTGGGGAGCAGTTTGGGAAACCCCATTTAGCAACAGATCTTACCAGCTGTGCAGCCAAGACACTGGAGAACTCGCTGTTCATTGCATAGGGAAGGGCTGTCTGTGCTCTCGAGCCATATGTGGTCTGAAACCTCTTCTTGATTTCATTCAGGAAGTTGAAGGCTCTAGATCGTTCAAAGTCCTGCAAGGAAGAAAGGAGACCCCATCCAGAGCTGTGTCAAGGATTAATAAAGTACATGGGGCAGGTAGAGAAACTGTAATTATCAGTTCATGCTGCACGTAACTTGATGGGATCTGACTGGTTATCCTGAGATTCCAGCCAGATTCCATTCTCAGCATCCCAGATGTGGGATGGCAGCAGACTTTCCTGGGGAATCCGTAGTTCTAATTCTGTGCCTGGTACCTTCTTCCAGTGAGGGAGAAGGTTTTGCTACAACACTTCCAATTTCACTGATAATTCAAGGCTCTGCATCTAGACTTTACTGCACTGGGGCTGCTAAGACATGAACTAGGCAGAAGCAAGAACTTCACCTCAACACTAACTATTCACATGCATTTGAGTTCCAGGCTCACACTTCAAAGCTGTAACTGATGTGAGTGGGAACATAAGCAGCAGCTCCAGTGAAATAAAGGCACCTCAGATTAGCACCCACTATTGAATTTTTTTGACATATAAATACAAGAAAAGCCAAAACCTGTAAAGAGCCTGTCTGGGCAATAGCTGTAACCAAAATACTTACATCATCTGTGATGCAGAGGTATATAATCCTGTCTTGGCAGATGTAGTGAAACAGGTAACTGCAGAGAAGAGGAAAAAAAGGTCATCTGGAGCTGCCACAGGACTCGTCTTCTAGAAGACACTTCTGCCTGCAGGGCCCTTGAGGGCTGGAGGAGGAGAGCAGCAAATTCCACTCACTCTACAGGAACTCACCCAGATGCCAGCATATGCCAGCCCTCTTTGTTCAGGTTTCCATTCCTATAAACTACGGGGAATTAGAGACTACCTACATGTTAAAGGATCACTGGCCTCAGCAATTGCACAGCACTCCACACTTAGCAGTCATGCTGTGGGTCATTTAGTTGCCAAACAACTTCAGGTCCACGTCCTTCCAGCTACTTCCTTGTAAAAACAAAACCTTGACAGGATACCCGGGGTAAGATTTCTGTCTCATCCTAATCAGTGTGCACAGAAGCACCCATTCACCAGCTCACATGCGACAAGAGCTGCAGTTGACTAGGGTGACCAGGAAGATAACCATTTAGTGAGCCTCCATGGCACAGTGACTTGCTTCTGTAGCCTTGTTTGTGTGACCACCAGCTTGTGCTATTTGGTTTTCCAATAGCACAAAGGCTAATGGACAAAGTATCCCCCGCAGAAAGTGAATTAGAACAGTAATCAGGCTAAGCAGGCTTGAATCCATCACCCAGGTTAAGCATTCATGTAAGGATGTGGTGCTAAGCAAACAGAGACTTTAGTTAAAGCAAGCCTCAGTATCCTGAATAACACTGCAAACCAGTTCAAAGCAGTATTACCTATCACAATTAAGCCAAGCTGTTATTTCAGGCCCATACCAATCTCTAGCACAATTCAAGTTTTCATCTATAAAAACACACTGTGGTGTTCCCCAAACTCAGCTTTGGAGTTGGCTGAACAGCACTCAAGGAAAAGATGAGACAAAACAAAAGAATTACCCTAAAATAACAGTAGAAAAGATCCAGCATCTGAAGTATGTTAAACCACAGGGCAGGCAGCTTCCTCAGAAAGCTCTCACCAGGGACTTTTAGGGCTCCCAAACCAGGGAAGGATATGAGGAAACTACCCTGATTCTTATCTCTCGAATGCTCAGGCAGACAGGACAGCTTTAACACAGCAGCTTGGGCAGTACTGTGAATGCAGCCATGCTGCCAGTTCCACAAACAGAGCTGAAGTGGGCCCCAGTGTGTCTAAATCTGCTTACTCCACAGTCTGTTCTTTAGTTTGCACACCAGCACATTGACTTACCTACTACACACGTGCAGTGAGTCAGCACAGGCTCAGGTAATGTAACATCTAATCCCTCCATTCTATCAGCACTGACCCAGGGCTGTTCAGAGCTCTGTGCAAGCCTGGGAAGAATCCTTCCATTGCAGACTGGATCTGTGGTAGATCAGGACAACCTGTGGAGCCTGTCAGCACAAGTTATCTTAAAGCAACCAGGAGCCACAAGTGATCCAGCTGAGAAGGGTGATGTTCTTGGCTAAAGCCACGTCCTAGCCTCAGCAAAGCCAGCAAAAGACTCCCCAAGCCAAACACCAGACTCCAAAAGTTTAATTTCCACAGCTGAGCACCCTCCAACTTGCTCTGGAGTTGAATAAAAGTAGATAACTTGGGTTTGTATCAACTGCCTTGATACTTACTGCTTAAGCTAAATTCAAATCCTGGCGAATAGCCAGTGCTTGGGAAAAAAAGCAGCTGTTGAGCTGACAGCACATTCCATAGGCACACAAACACATCCAAACCTGGCTACACTCCACTTATTCCGGTCCTCGTGCACATTCACCAGCCTCTCCCCATACCCAGCAGAGCAGCATTACTCACTTCCCATGCGAATAGGTCAATTTGTTGTTTTCAGAAGGTATTTTCGCCAGGATCTGCTCTGTCACCTCCAGGAAGTTCCCTCCACACCAGGCATGTTTGGCAAGGATGGTTGTGCCCCTCGCCACAACAGCGAACAGGATAGCCATGGCTTCACCTGGAACAAAACACTGCAAGGATCAGACTCAGGTGCTCTGCCACAGGAAGCAGCATCATCTTAACAGCACTCACTGAGCCCTCAACAGGAGGGAGGCAGAAGCTTGTTCAGTACTTTGACAGGATGCCATTATCAGAAAGCTTCTCTCATTTCCTTTTAGGTTCCGTTCAGAACATCACCAAGGCTACAACAACCTCTAGAGGATTCTTCTTGCAGCTCCCTGGCGTCCTACAGTCAGTGGCCCCATAATGAATTCTACCTACCTTGGTTCCACTTAGATTTCCAGTTATGATTAGTACATTTCTTTGCTCTTTAACTAACCCTGGAGTTTCTTCTTGCTTGTTGAGAAAACTGCCTGCAGCCAGCAAGCTCCAGTTCAGAAAGGAAGTCACAGCTTCACAGCCACACTAACAGCAGCTCATTATACCTACCAGTCCCCATCCCTAACACATGAGGTACCCCAAGGCTCAGGGGTGAGGCCTTGGCTTTGATTGCTATCAAATTCAAGTAGAAAAACCTGCCACTGTGTGGAGTCACCCCACACACGTCCCCTTTTCATGGTCCAGAGACACTCACTGGGTGCCTGTTGTCCCAAGACTGCTGTAAAAGCACCTGACCTTGTCTCAAAGCAAGACAGCACCTTTGCAAGTTGATTATCCTCAGCAACACACCAGTTCTAAAGCCAACATCCCTGCATACGTATCGAACCAGGCAGGTTACAGCTGCAACTGTTTGAGGGCCAGCCTTCTGTGAAGTCTGCAGAGCTGGAAGAACATGTTTGCTGTCATATAACGGGACACAATCAGAGCAAGTATCATCCCGTTAATCTACTGTCAGAGCCAAGACTTAACATGTGAAACCACATGCCAGACCACAGCTGTGACATCTGCTTAGCTGATCCAGTACCTCCATAAGCCTCTTTTCTGCTTAGGAAAGACTTAGGAAGACTTTTGACCCTGCAAACCCCCCAAAAAAATCTTATTTTTCACTTTGCACTTGTCTGCCCTCGTGTTGCCTGCCTTGGTTTGTGTCTAGGACTGCGTGTTGTGGCTGGAAAGCTCACACCCCTATGTCAATACAACCATATACAACTGAGGTATTCAGAGCCAGCACTGCTGAAGATAGCAGAAGGCAAAGGGTGAGTCTGCAAAGAGGCCACAGCAAGCAAAGCAGGAAGCAGAACAGTGAGAGGACTTGAAGGACACTGCTCTGGAGTAGAGCACCCAGCCTAGTGCGCTCTAGAAAGCCTAAGAGGGGTCACAGTGCCAGCAAAGAGGAAGGGAGAACGTGGCAGATGAAGCCGCACACCGTGCACATGTGAGTTCCCAGGGAAGTGAATTCTCCTTTGCTCATCCTAACCAGGAACACAACCAAAGGGCACCACCAACTGAAGGTGGAGGAAGCCCCAGAGCACTCAGCAGCAGCTCACCCAAACAGATCTAGTGCTTTCACTTCCTCCTGGGCTAAAACTGCCTCTCCTCTGGCCAGACACGTGCCCCTTCCCTCTGCCAAGGGCACAGGGAAGACCCTTATGATGCTCTGCACCACTTGCTGCTTCTTCACCCTGATCTGTTGTCAGAACAAAGGCAACTTGATGCATTGCTGCTCTGAGAAAACAGCTTCCCTTGTCCTCACTCACCGTGTCCAGGGGTTCCCACACCGCTTGTTTCCTACCCACCACTCCCACCTGGGTGCCAACCTCATCTGGACACAGCTCTGGGACTTGAACAACAGGATTTACACCCAGCTAACACAAAATCTGTTAGGAAAAAGGAAGGTGAAGCGTGCCCAAACCAACAGCCCTCCTGCCCTGTCCCCCTCCCATTTTGAAGCAAACAAGCTCCAGCTCACCTAAAAACTTGGGAACAAAGAGGTGACAAACAGCCAGGCTTGGGTTTGTTATCTGCCACAGTCACAGTCCCACATTCATTTATATCTAAGAGGAGAGGATCTTTAAACACAAGGACAGGGGGTGCTTATTATGGCCAATGAAGCAACATCAATGTCCACCTGAAGGTGACTGTGGATGTCAGTGCACATGGAAAAGCAAGAGTAACATTTTCTCTCACACCCTTCCTAAGGAAACTCCTCAGCACAGAGGAGGAAGCACATAAAGCAGAGAAGAAAGTCGTGATTACTCACTATCTGTAACACAAAAATGAAAAGAAAGCTCAAGAGCAGGTTCCAGCAGAAGGAAGAAGGTCTTTGCACCGTGTCCTCTGAGGCACGTTACCACATGCTATCAGGGAGGAAGAGAGTTCACAGGAGTAAATGACAAGTTTATGAAGGGAAAGAATCACTATTAAATCTCACCCAAGCAGCCACTCACTGAAGCATAAGAGTTTATCACAAGTTTCTTCTGCTTTTTCACTCTTCAAGGCATCCCACTGAGCCAGGCCCGCCTCAGTCTGACTCAGTGCTGCTATTTGTAATGCCAAGGGTTGCTCCACAGAAGTTCAGGTGTTTTTTATCCCCAGGGATAAATACTATGAAGAGCAAGTAATAGCTTCAAGCAGCAAGCAGACAGCCCAACAAGTCAGGTCCATGGTCCAGCCCCAGCGGAGGTTACAACTCTCACAGTACTTGAGCTTTAGGGCTGCTCTTGCTCCCCGCTCTGCTCGTCTACAATTAGGAGTTGCACAAATGCAAAGTCCCAGTTTAGAGTTTCAAAACACCCTTCCAAAGCGTCCCACCATCCCTTGCAACACTTCAACTACCAAGAACCCCACGTGACAAGAGGGAGCCACGTCATGTGGAAAGCTTCTTAGAAGCCCAACCACAACCTTCTCCCTCCAGCACCACCGAAGCATTCTGCCAGATCACATCTCCCAGTGCCTGAGCTGCCCCACTACAGAGAAGTCCACCTTCCTTCCAGAGAGCTGTACCCAGAGCTCTCAGGCTGATCACCTGCATCCACACTGGAGCTTGCTTACACCCACCAGAAGAGTTCAGTGGCCAACACAGAAGTTCGGTTTCTTTCTAAGCCAGCTTTAAAATACCCCATCAACCACTTGTTGATGGCATTAGAGCAGGAAAAGCACTCAGATTCCAGTGATCTTTTGCTGCCTCTGACCTTACAAAAAAGCTATCAGCTCTTCAAACCACAGTCTACAGACATGGAAGTCTGAGGGTCTCTAAGCAAGACTCTAGTACCCCAAGACTCACCTACCTCTAGTTAAACATGAGTAAGTTACTAAGCACGAGTCCTCCCTCCACAGACCTGAAGGGGCCAAAAACTTTGTTTAGCCTGCTGCTCACAGCATGGTTAAGGTGGAAGCACTTGGACCAGAAGTGAAGATTACTCAGAGTTAAAATAAAAGGAATAAGCAATTACTTAGAGCCTTCCCCCTGGAGCCATTACCTCCACCTGAAGAAGCTGTAGCAGAAGAGAAGCCAAACCAAAACCCAGACCCAACAAGTTTACAAAGCTGAAATAAACCCAGGCCTTGGATAACTCCAGTTAAAAGCTTATCACGCCAGAGAGACCAGGGCAGCACAGAGCTGATCCTGATCTTGTCTGAAGTAATGATTAACAGCCATGCAAGTGCTCCTCATTTCTCCTGGTTAAAGAGACAGCAGCTCACTCCTGACACAGCTACAGGGAGAGCATAGACATTGTCCAGGCAAAAAAGTAGTACTTGTGGGGGAAAAAAGTAAATAAATATATATATTAAAAAAACCCCAACATTTCAACTGCAGAGAAGCACAAGTGACTCTCTACAAGCTCAGGCTCCCTGTGTCCCACACCTTAGCTCCAATTTAGCCAGAAGATGCAAACTACACAAACTGCACTTTATTCTCTTCTCTACTCACTCCACACTGCACCTCTTCAGGTGCTGCCAAGCCTCATTTTCTTAACAAATCAAAGAACTTGGGAGCACTACCACAGCACACTGATCTGCAATAAGACTAACTAAACCAGGAGGAATTGATTATACAACCATGTTCCTTCAGATGCACCACAATAAAGTTGTCTGTGATGTTTTGGCCAGTCCGGACATGGAACCAGACCTATGTCAGTGCATGATACAACACCAGGGCACAGCCAGGGACACACAAACACAATAAACCTCTTGAGCAAAATCCTCCCCTACCACACACACTGCAAGAGATCAGCAGCCTGCAAAGCACCAAGTGACCAACCTCAGAACAAGGCCCACAACCAAAGAGACACCTTAATCTTAGAGAGGCAGAACTCCAGGTTCAAACTGAGGATTATAACGTGGTTCAGACAACTCCCAAAAGCCTCTCTTCTTTTAACACTGGATATTCTCAATTCTTGTATTAGTGAGGCGAGAGTGAGTAGCAACACACGTAAGGTGACACTCGCTGCACTGTAGGATCCC
Source organism: Nestor notabilis (assembly GCF_000696875.1). Taxonomy (NCBI): domain Eukaryota; kingdom Metazoa; phylum Chordata; class Aves; order Psittaciformes; family Psittacidae; genus Nestor; species Nestor notabilis. The sequence continues at coordinate 36,536 of NW_009915954.1, forward strand.
ACAGTCCTGCCACAGCAAGAACATCAACTCACAGGATCCACAGCCCTCAGCCTTACTTCTGAGACAGAATCAACACCTGCCCCCAGCTTTGAGCAGGATGGATTAAATGAAGTAAAACAGCTTAAGAAGGAGTGTATTTCTCTCTGTAAGCAGCGTCTCACGCAGTCCTGTGAAACTCATGTAACACACGTCCATTAACTGTTAGAGGACATCTCTGCCCAGAAGTTACAAGAGTCAGGAACTAAATCCATTAAAATCAAGCCCTTTGTACAAACCAGGGATCACAATTGGTTTCTATCTAAACTTACAATTCTGAATGGCTGGAAGCAGCCAAGACCGAACCATCCTAAAAGAAAAACTCACTTGGAGACACCAGGCAGGACTTGCACAGAAAGGCTCCAGCTCAGAAGGGGAGGGGGAAGAGGCTGCACTCCACAGACACCCAGAAAACACCACAGATCCAATGAGCTCCATAAGCAGTGCCAGAAGCATCTGACAGCTCAGGCAGATGAAGCACAAAGGTGAGTGAAACACTGCATTTGTATGGTGATATACTCATGGCAAGTCATGCTCTGCTGTCTGCAAGGCCTCCCATGGTACTGGAGAGAAGGGCACCAAAAAAGCTGCACAACAGCCAAAACACAAGTTCAGTCTTCAACAGGATATTTAAAGCTTCTCTAGGGATGGCTAATGATTTTTAAGTGAGACACAAACTGACTTGTTTGTTGCTGTGACCTCACTGAAGATCTCCCATAACCTTTCTGATGGTTAAGAGAGCTGGGGCAAGAAGTGAGCCCAGAAAACTGCACCCACCCTCTATCAGCAGTACTGCCTCTCTTGTTCTCCACCAGGAGACACACAGCCTCAGAGCCAGCTAGTGACACAGAAGATTCACTGCTTACATTTCCAGCAATCCTCCTTACAGAAAGCAAAGGGCATCCCATTCCAACTGGGTCCAAACATGAAACAAGTGTGTTGCAACCCTGCAAGTTGCAAACTGCCCCACTGCAATAAGATCACTTCTAGTGACTCCAGCAGCAAGTACCCTGACTTCCCTTTAACCTTCCCCTGGCATTGCAGTAAGCTATTATTTCTTTAAAGGATATTTCAACACTAAGCCCTGTAGTTTATTTGCTCATTTTAAGCCTGAAAAGCACAACATCCATAGAATCCCAAACTGGTTTTTGTTGGAAAGGACCTTAAAGCTCCTCCAGTTCCAACCCCCTGCCCCGGGCAGGGACACCTTCCACTAGAGCAGGTTGCTCCAAGCCC
>NW_009915955.1:0-34786 GCF_000696875.1 Nestor notabilis
GACGTCAACTGCTCTGCCCCTGTCCATCAGATGACCAGAATAGAAGCTGTCATGGAAAAGTGTTACAAGAATGATACTGTGTGGCTTTTTCTACCAAAGAGTTTTGAATACTGCAGTTAGGAACAGGTGAAGGTAAGAATTATGATGTTTGTAATGATGGACTCTTATGCAAATACTTTTTTTATTAACTTTCTGTTTTTGTAATTGAAGTATTAGAAAGGTGACTTACTATGTTCTGGCCATTTCATTTTTTACAAATGCTTTTTGACTGTGGGTTATCAGAAATTATCAAAAAAATAAAGAGCGGAACTGTTTCCATATGCTAGTAAGTCAGTGTTAATTCTTTAAGCTATTTTCTCTCCTCTGGGACATCTTCCTAAATTCTATTTTCCTAACTTCCTGAATTAAAACTTGGTCTGCCTGTACTATGTTTGAAACTCTCTTTTTACTGTGTTTGAAACTATCTTATTACATATGAGGGCATATTATGTAAAAATAGTTTTTACCATACTGTAAGAAATCTCTTGTTATAATTATGGGTATAATTGGTATCATTTTGCATATTATATGCAAAATAATCCATATAATGGAAAAATGTCTGGAGCTGGATGAAGTTTTAGTTAAGACAAATAAAATGGGGTTTTAGGCCACAACCTAGCTGCCTCCAGTTCCGAACATAATCCCTGGTGTCCTCATATACAGAACTGATGGCAGCGAGAGATAGGGAGATGTGAAAAAGATTCATAGGAAGTGAAGAATAATAGTGGCATAGTAATCAAAATTGTCTAGTAGCAATCTTGTCACCATTAGTAATATGAGAAACCATTCCACTATAACATCAAAATCCAGGTGAGCTTGGTTGCTGCTGGGCCTTACTGAGAGAAGAGTAGATCACAGGTTAATCTTTATCTTCCTCTCTTATAATAAGTTTTTAGAACATCCCTAATATGCTGTTGTATAATTTTCTTCAGTTAGCATCTACTGTATGTCTGAAGGAGAATTTGGAGAAGAAGGTTGAGCTTCTTATTTATTTATTAGCTGAACTCTAAGACTGATAACTCAGCTGTATAACTAGGACTGAATTCCTCTACTCTGGGATTAGTAGTAGTAGCTGAATTCAAACTCCATGCAGAAGTGAAAACTAGGCATGGATCATTCCTTGCATCCCTGTGCTCTGGCTTCTCTTAGAAAGAAACCTGGGCAATTGAGATAGAAGATGCTTATGCTCCAGACAAGTACTTGATCTGACTGATAAAAAGGATCAGGAACCAAGAATATGCTCTTCCTGTTATGTTTAGACACAACCTCAATGTTTTATGAGGGGGAGCTTGGGTTGAGTAGTGTAGATGCTATACCATTCAGAGGAGGAGGATGGAAGGGAAAGATGTCGAGCATGAGAAAGGCTGGCTTGTACATCTGGAGGTGGCATAGGAAGCATCATATCTGTAACTGCATGGAAGTATTATTTTCATTCCCCACAACTTCTTTTATCCTTTATTGTACTGGAATGCTGTTTTTTGCACCTGCATATTATTTTTGCATCCAAGTCTTGGCACAGAAGCAGTGAAGAACAGGTTTGCACTTTTCTTCATGTAATATCAAATGACAAGCAACACATTCTTAGGCTCAGATGAGGTCATATATTAAGGATGTCGTCTCCTCTATTGCAGGGATTAGTGTAGGGCACTGCAGAAATTCAGAATGTATTACTTCAGTGTTGTCTTCTTACTGTGACTTCCTAGAGTGCTTCCAGAAAAGTGGTGAAGGCATAGTGCAATTTTGTGATGAGAAGTATTTGCTTCACAGGAATGGTTATCTACCAAATTCCTTGGGTAAAAGCATCTATTCTGAATTCAATATGCTATGCCTTCTTACACTCTTTAAAGAAAGCCATATTGTTGCTTACTCTCACCCTGCTGTGCTGGATGATCTTCATTGAACCTACTTAGGAGAGCTGGAGAAGGGAAGTTTTGCACATATTCATGCATGTATTTCTGGGGACTTGTCTTCTTTTGTTCTGTAACTTTAAACATTTTTGTGTGTGTGCATAGAATTGCTGCACATTTTCTTTAGATAATTGGCACAACTTCTAACTGACAGGTGGCACATAGTCTGTTATATGCTTTTTGCTCTTAATATGCTGAATCTAACTAAAATTCCCTTTTGACTGATGAATAAGTTGGTTAGCATTTGAAAATGGATTATCTTGGGTTATATGCGGTTTGTTAAAAATTAATGTTGTTTCTATTGTAGTCTGCATTTTAGAGTTCCAGAAGCACCATGCTAGAACATATGAATGAAGGATACTTCCTGATTTGTAAAAAAGCCTATGTAGTCGAAACCAGTATATGCTCGCCTGTTCTGAGCCTGATCATTTAATCAAAAGCACCTACTTTTGCCTTCAGGAAAAAACACTGATTTATGCCCCCTCTTGACATCTGTTTTGTCTTATTCTGCATTAAAACTTGGTTTCATAAAGGACTCTGCAGAGGACTTATCCTTTGCACTCTTTCTTTTGTCCATTCCAAGGCACTTTAGGTACGTCAGAGCGGTCGTCCCCACCAACACTCCCACCTCCCCCTTTGTGTTTCTGTTCTCTTGGAAACAGTGAACATGAGTTATAAAGCAGTCTGGGAATCTTGGTGGCTTATATGAAGAAAAACTGATATTCCTATTACAAGCACGAAAAAGTCAGGATAACACAATATAACTCCAGTCAAGTACTGTATATATTTTTAAAAACTGATGTGTCTCAGACTGCCTTTTATTATGTGTCTATGTGGCAGCAAATGCACGGAAGACCAACCTAGTTGTGACCCCCTGGTGCTTCAACAAGATAAATATTAAATAATATTTTTGAAAAGTATGTTCAAATGACTTAAAAGCATTGTTAAAATAGTTCTAGAAATACAATGTTGGTAAAGCAAGCCTGAAGTTTTTCACTTATGTTACCAAATACTACACATCTTCAACTGAACTCTCAAGAAAAATATAAAGTCTTGTTAGATGCAAAAAAACTTGTGTGCTTTAATGTAATACTCTGGGAATTCCACTCTTTATTATTTTAAAAGATTTTTTAGCTTAAAGTATTATAATATACCAGAGAGCTTCCTGTTCATGTAATACTTTTTATTAGTGAGGCTTTCCAAGTGCTATGTGCTCTCTTATTTTACACAAAGCAGTATCATGATAGACATCAATTGAGATGCATTTGATGTCTTCATATATTACTACTGCATGAAACAATTGGTCAGTATTAGCCTGTTTGAAATACAGAACTGATGCAAATGCTGGTGTGTATTGTTAGAAGAGGTGGTATAATGATAAAAAGTGAGTAGCTCTGAGTGGCACTTCATATCCGAGGTTATTTAATATCTCATACTGCTGGAATAATATTAACATGTATACTTTTTTAGGGGAAATACGTTAGTCCAGAGGAAAAGTAATTGTTCATAAATCAGCCTTTTTTTAAAATTTATCTTAAAATTTTGTGAATCAAAAATGCTGTTTCCATGACTACCATTTCTACACGTATTTTATTATATTGTATTGTAAATTATGGCACAAAAATGTAAGCCCCACCAGCAGTATTTGAATTAGAATGTATCAGGTTTATAGCTTTGTTTGGCCCCAGGCACAAGTTATAAAATCCTACTTTAAGTACCATTGGGGTTTATGGAATGAAGACGTCTGCATTATTGTAATAAAATGTTCCTTAGTGTAATAAATATAACTGACAGAAGTGCATGACTTCCTTTATGAAAAAATATGTTGATAACAATATAGTCTTTAAATACTGAAGAAACTGACTATTAAAAATTTATGTTTCCAGTTAGAGACACCTGTTGAGCATTTAGCTGGTATTATCAGTTTACTGCTGGGTATACCTAATAAGACTTTAAGTTTACAATTAGATTGAGAAATACTGATGAAAAGAAGGTATTAATCTTCTGCTGATTAATGTTTTTTAACAGTTAACATTTTAATTTTGCAGTAGATATTTACGAACACAGGGTAATGGATTGGATCATAAAGTGTTTCTTATGCCTTCTCCAGGAAGCTCTGGGGGAATTTACATTTACAATTTGAACAAAAGCAGTTTCAGTGCCATCTTTTCAAAAATGGGCAAAATGCTATGGAGGTTTTAGTTCTTATTTATTTTTACCGACCTGTCCAACCTATCTCCATTTATGTGCTATCAACTATTCATTATACAGATGGTTTAGGTGTAATTATTAACTTATAAGGTTTCCAAAACAAAGTAAAACATCCCAGCTTGGCTGTTGTTTCTGTTTGAGACATTCTATCTTCTTTTCCATTTGATGTCCCTTTCAAAAGCTTAGTGTAATTCACTTCACTCACCTCTGATTATTTAGATGTACATAGCCTTCTTTCTTTGAGTAGATTACTCTTTCCTTTTTAAAGCATGGTTGGCAGAGGAGGAGAATTGCATATATAATGGGTTTATTCTCCTCAATCTTGTTTACCCTGTATTAGAAGATGCTGAATCAGTTTGCATGTGTTGATTTTGTATCCAGTATTGCATTGCTCAGATCGTATCTATGAAAGTAATAAAAAATCATGAAACACTGGTCTTTCTTTGAAAACTTTCTTCTAGACATAGAAGGAAACTATTTTATTTTCTGAATCCAGTGGATGGCCAATTTGAATTTCTGGCTATGAAATTTCTCAAGTATTGGAAAAAGAAAATGCAAAACAATTTATGCTATCTATACATTTCACTTTTGTCATCTGGTTTATTACCTCAATATTAAATTAAAAAGTAAAGCAAAAACCTATTGTAAACTCAACAGGATATTTAATAAAACCTTGGAGCTCTAAAGAACAAGATATTAATTTTCAAAATGTAGTTCCAGAATTAATCAGCAATGTATTTCCATTGTAATATATTACTTGAAATGAACTATCAAATATGTTATTCATAAATCTAGCTGTTCATGTTTGCAGACTTTCTCAAGCTTTCATATATTACAATTTGTTTTGAACAGAGCATCTCCCCAGATTTTGTTGTGCTGAAGGTCCTGCTTGAACACTTGCTATTTTGCAGTCATAATCTTTGGTTGCTATTACAACAAACAATTCTGTTCTCTGACGGATGGCTTCCCACAATAGTCACACGAATGTTCTTCTGTCTTCTTAACAACTGTAATGTGTTGAACTTCCCTCCTCATTCTGTTATTCCAGCCAATAAATTTACTGATTTTTATTTCCTTTACTGTCTTTCCTTGCTCTTTTCCAATTTATTTTGTCTTTTCTTTTTTTGTCCCCCTTTCTTCCTATTCTCTCTGTATAGCTTTGTGACAGTGTAGACTTCAAAGATGAAAGCCTTCATCTTTGCACCGTCACAATGCTGAGTGTCAAACATTGTGTGTTGGTACTAAACCAGATTCTTCAGCCCAAAAATGAATGAGGTGCCAGACTTGGACTTAAGGCTATTGGAAATAGAAGAAACAAATAATAGATTACTTCAAAAGTCCAAATTAAAACATCAGTATTTGAAAGAATGGCTCTTCCTCTCAGACAATCTCAAAGGAGTAACTTGTGCTTCTACTGAATTGTTTCTACTTATGTCAAACCATGTCTTTGTTTTTGCTGTCTCTGACCTTCTGCATGTGGAAGGCACTTCTAATGAACTTTGCCAGTGGAAAATCACATGTGTGCTACCTTTGTTTTAGCTGAACACTTCTAATTGAGGTGTGCTTTCATTTTTAAGCATAAATGAAACATAAAAAAAAATAAAAAAAGTAGTTGCTAGGCTTGCTGAAACTTTTTGAAGGAAAAAGTTTTAAAGATTTTGTTGTCTCAAATAAACTAGCCTTTTCCTTTTCCTTTTCCTTTTCCTTTTCCTTTTCCTTTTCCTTTTCCTTTTCCTTTTCCTTTTCCTTTTTTACTTCTCTATTGATGTTCCTGGTCATGCTGGGGAGTCTTTCTTTGAGGCAGAACTCAGAAAAAGCTCAGCTACTAACAGAGAAATATTTATGTGTGGTCATGATTGAATTTTGGTGTAATCTAGATTATTACCATGTGAGCACTAAAGGCTCTTTAAGAAAATTGTTCTTCAGCAATGATTCAAGTGAATATCTGAATAACACATCAAATTTTTATAATGATATTCATTAAAAGGTCTTCCTGTGTCATGTATGAACTATATAATCTTAGAATGGTCATGAGAGGCTGGCATTAGTATTGTCATTTTGCAGTGAACTGAGACTAAGTCTAAATTACTTTCTTAAGTGTATGTTATAGTTCAGGGCAAAGCTGAGAATAGCATGCTATTGAACTTAAAATTGTAGTTCACCCAGTGGAGGTCCTTAAATGTGAAAAGTTACTATTTAAACGATAAGTATTATTATCATCATTATGTAAAACACAGGAGAACAAATCTAAGCTCTCTGATCAGTTATGAGGTAAGGTACATAGTACATCTTACTAAATGACTATGTATAAGCCAACTATCCAAAGCTTTCTCTCATCTGTGTTCTCAATATCTCAATGTAATCTTAGAATATTACCATTAGATAAAGACTTGTGAGGTTGAAAATACTGGATGCTCATAGGCTTCAATGACAGTATCTTTCTCTCATTGCAGTCCGGAATTAAACAAATGCTCTTCAAAGTTATCAAAGAAGTTGATTCAATTTGAGAAAAGGAGAAAAGAGGAAAGGTATAGAGAAAGGTAAACTAAAAGGGTCTGCCTGGCACAACAGCTGGTAAAACATGGGGATTTTGCAATTACTGGCAGCAGGCATGCATGCACACACACGCAAACATGCACTTTTAGAAGTCAATGTCCAAGCAGACTAAAATAAAATGCAGAATTGAACCCCTGATATTCCAAGCAGTATGATATAAATGCATTTTAAGACATAACACTGTTTAAGGTAATGTGAGCTAATATAATTATGAAAGAACTTCCAAAAATAAAGAATATCAAGGTAAATCTGACCATAGCACATCATCAGTACTAAGCTACATTCAAAAGAACAGATCATAGCCTGTTTTCATCCCACAAGATTCAAGGCAAGGTCAATACTGGTTGTTACATTTATTATGATCCTAGCAATGGCTGTGTCATTTTGGGGTGTGGAGGGTTTGGGGGGAGGAGGGAGTTGTTTGTTTTAAGATTCTAAACAAGCCATAAACTTAAAATGGAAGTAATAATAAATAATGTTTTGATGGTACACAACCTTAATTTCACCTAATGATTTGAAACTTACCAAATATCCTATTAGACATAAGAAAGAGAAGTTTGCCTAAAAATCTCTTTTGGTTATATTTGGGAAGTGATTATAATGTTCTTTTGGAGCATTATCATATTGATTCATGCAGAAAAAGTAAATATGTCTGTGGGTTTATGTCTTGGTGAATATACATATAGTCCTGTCCTCAGAAGATAACTAAAGTTTGCTGAAGACTCTTATGAGCTCCTTCATCTTTAACATACTATCTCGTAGCTACTAGTTGTTAAATTTTGCTGTTAGTACCTGCAATAAGTAATACACTTTGACATATTGGTCACTCTGTTCTCAATTTACAAAAAGTCTATGAACCAAATAATCAAGATTTATTTTTTTTTCCCTGAGAAAGCAGAAAAAAAGTATGTAACTAAAGATTAGTCAGAAAAATCAGATGCTTGCATATTTAAGGGGACAGGTTGAAAGCAGAATTAACTATTCATGCAAGGTATTCATTTAATCAAAAAAAATGTTGGGGATATGAGCAAGGTTATTATTAAAGCTTCCCATTGGAATTAAGTAAACTCTTTTGATTCCAGGCTTTTAGTTAAGTTGTTTTGCATTCTGCATAAGAATTTAGTTACTTTAATACAGGTCTTTCCATTACCTCCTGTTTGGGATGCTTTTTTTTGTAAAAAATGCTTGAAGTGAGTCTTTCCTACTGTGATTAGGGCGCTCAGTGAAGATGGAGACTCTCTTACATATTACTGATAAAATCAGTAGCAGAAATTAAATTCTTCAGAAGTACAATGAACATGGAAAACAATTACCAGGTGGGAAGCTGAGATCCAAAGCTCTTTTGGTTAAGTTTGGTGCAATTTTTTTTGCCACACCTGAGTGATCTTCACTACTTAGTCCTTATTGTCCTGGGTTCAGTTGTAAGAGTTATTTTCTCCTTCTTAGTACCTGTGTTACAGGTACAGTGCTGTGTTTCGGCTTTAGTCTGAGAACAATGCTGATAACACAACGATGTTTTTGGTTGTTGCTAAGTAGTGCTTACCCCAATCAAGGACTTTTTCAGTCTCTCATGCTCTGCCAGTGAGGAGGGGCACAGGAAGCCAGGAGGAAGCAGACAGGACACCTGACCCAAACTAGCCAAAGGGGTATTCCATACCACAGCACGTCATGCCCAGTATATAAGTAGGGGTAAGTTACGAGGAAGGCCCAGATCACTGTTGGGGTCAGGCTGGGCATCAGCCGGCAGGTGGTGAGCAATTGTATTGTGCATCACTATTTTCCATTGTTGGGTTTTTTCTTTCATTTTTAGTTTTATGTTCTCTCCCCTTGTTATTTCCCTTGTCATTATTATTATTAGTAGTAGTTTTATATTATACCTTAGTTACTGGACTGTTCTTATCTCAACCCATGGGGTTTACATTCTTTCAATTCTCTTCCCCATCCTGCTGGGAGCATGGGAGAGGGAAGAAAGCGGGGAGTGAGCAAGTGTCTGTGTGGTTCTGACTTACCAGCTGGACTTAAACCATGACACTTATCGAACCTGATTTCTTCTTGTTCCCTTCAGCATTTTCATAAGATTCCTCCCCCCTCCCCCCCCTTCCCTGTCAGGTAAACATTTAACTTTACTTCATTAAATATTGAAGCATTTTGTGTCAAATGGGACATTCCATATGATACAAACCCCCTAAATATTTCTCATTTTGTAACAGAAAACTTTTTTCAGATTGGAAAAATAATTCTTCAATTTATGTAGATATAAATAAAAAACATTCTTTTGACTTTTTTTTTCCCAAAATGTTTTCTGTTGACAGCTAAACAAGCAACACAGAATTGCTGTTTCCATTTCTGTTGTTAAATAAAGTGGTACTACTCCTTACTATGCTCTTACTTTTTTTTTTTTCTTAAGAGAAACCTATTTCAGAAGCATGATGTCTTCTCAGACTACTCAGGTTTTATTTGTTAATGTGTTTTATTCAGAAAAATACTGTATGATTACACAGAGTAAAACATTTATGCTATCAGAAAAAGATTTGCTTGTTGATGACTAGTATATGCTTAATAAATGCCACTGTCCCTTTCACAGTTTTTCTGCTCTTTTCATTTCCCTTAATTGTTTCTGAATGATGTTTCAGGCAATAAAATGCTTAGTAGCAATCTTGCTATTGTTTTTGAGTGAAACAGAGTAATTACTTTTAGTAGAGTTTATGCAATCAGACCTTATGCATAAGTGGAACATTTTTGAATAAGACTTCTCTCTGATGATTTCTCTGGTGAACTCATGAGCATTAATTTAGCTCAATGAGTGAATTTCCAATTTGATAGAAAAAGAGCAAACTGTATTTTGGGGTTGGGGAGGAATGCAAGAGTCAGAAATGCAGAATCAGTTTCACAGTTCAACCACCTTATGTGTTTTCACCTCTTTCAGTGTAAAAGTAGAAAGAATGTTCCATCAGATGGACTTTGCACGGATATATACTTTAGATCTTATCTTTTGTGACTAGTTACTTATGAAGTGTATGGGTTCTGATGTTTAATCCACACCATCCATGTGATTAAAGGCCAGAAGAACCCTTACAGCTATTTTCAATATGTACATATATAAAGTGCACATTTCCTTGAATAAGCTTGCTAATTTTATTCTATTCTATCACAAATGTTTTGAAAGCCCTTCTGTTACAAAGTAAAGTGGGTGGATAATGTTGGTGTTTTCAATTACAGGTTTCAATTCAGTGAAAGTCTCACTACTTAAAAAGATTCAAAATAGCTTTTCAGGTGTTACACTACCTTTTTTCCTCATTGCATGTCTTCCACTTTGCCTTACATGAGTATCAGGTAGATAATAAAAAACTGGGAGGAGTGATTGATAGACTAGGTGGTTGTGCTCCTATTCAGAAGGACTTCAACAAGCTGGAGACATAAGCAAATGGGAAATTCACGGAGTTCATCCAGGGAAATGCCAAATCCTGCATCAGAGGAGGAACACCCCATGCACCATAACAGGCTGGTGGCTAAGTGCCTGGAAAGCAGGTTTGCAGAAAAGACCTGGGGGTCATAGTAGACAATGGATAAACAGTGAGACAGAAATGTGCCTTTGCATCAGAAGTCAGCCGCATCCTAAGACGTATTTGGAAAAGCATTTTCAGTAGACTACTGGAGGTGATCCTTCCTCTGCTTAGACTAGTGAGACCACATTTGGAGTGCTGTGTTCAGTCCTGCACTCTGTGGTACAAGAGACATGGACATACTGGAACTGGTCCAATAAAAGACCACAAATATGATTCTTGGAGCATCAGTCACAGGATGAGAGGCTGAGATTATTCAGCCTGGAAAAGAAACAGGAGGAATTATATGTGTCTAAATATCTAATGTGGTAGGAAGAAAGTAAGCATGATGGAACCAGACTCTTTCTGGTGACAAAGCAAAAGGCAGCTGGCGCCAGCTGAAATACTGGATAGATTTTATTTTTTATATATATATATATATTTTGAAGATGGTCAAACACTGGAACAAATTTTCCAGAGTGGTTACAGAGTGTCCACCCTTGGAGATGGTCAAAACCTGGCTGGCTATGGTCTGAATAACCAGCTGTAGTGTACACTTTGAGCAGGGGGATTGGACTAGACTATTTTAAGAAGTCTCTTCCAACCTCAACAATTTTGTGATTCTAGATTAGGTAAGGTTAATCCCAGTTACAAAAGGAGTATCGATCTACTGTACAACTGTTACTTTTAAGGAATTGTAGGTGTTTCAGAAGCTCTCAGTATCTTGAAAACCACTACTCTGCATTTTCAGAAGAGGTGGCGGATTATGTCTGATGAGAATCAAGATCTTTTGGCACTGTGTGTTGGATGGATCTAACACTCTAAAAATTGGTCTGTGGTGGACCATCCTTGATTACCTGGAGTAGGTGTACACGGCCAGGAGCTGGCAAGGCCACTCCTCCTGGCCTTCTACATCTAGTACAACAGACAGTATAAAATCAGGAAATTTGTACATTACAAAGTTGGTTTTCTGAAGGCTAGAAAATGGTACATATGCAATTGCTTAAATCCTACATTGTTCATGTTTAGCCTGTATCTACTTCAACTATCCCCACCCAAATAAAACAAAAAAAACCACACTCCAGTAAAATTTATTAAAAGAATCCATTTACTTTTTTATTTTCCTCCACCAGTCTTTCATACAGGAGCAGATCAGTATGTGTTGACTCTGGGCTTCACTTTCTGTTGTGACAGGAGTAAAGTGCTTGTGTCAAAAAATTGTCTAAAATCCAGCTAATAGCTGAGTTTTTATTAGTTTTTAAGCAAACAAAACAGTTTTCCATTATAGAACGTAGATCTAAAACCAGGAGTCTGTGAACTAATGTCAAGAATAAAATTTCTTATATCACAAACCAGATTTTTTCTCCATTAATGCATGACAGTTTAACTACCCTATCTGAAAAGCAGTTAAAAAAACCCCAACCCAACAAACAAAAAACAGCCAACAAAGCCCCCCCCCTAAAAAAACCCAAAACTAAACAAAACAACAAAGAAAAAAAAAAAACAACAACAAACCCAAACCTTTACATGGGAATTCTATAACCTGAAACAATTCTGTTATAAGGATCTTTAGTGTATAACCCTAAAACACTTTCAGAATTTGCCTTTTCTAAATGTCAAGAAATGTATTTCTTTCTCTCATTGCCATGATCTAATACCATATTGTCTTCAATTCCCTGATCTTCAATGTTGATACTGCACAACACTTTTCTTAAGACTGGTAGGTTCATGAAATATTAGCAAAAACAAAACCCACTTGCATTTTTGGTTTTAACATTAAAAAAAAGGGGGGAGGGCAACCAAAAAATCCCGACACTGAAAGCTGGAGTCTTTCTCTAATCAGCCACTGCTGGATTTATGATTCGGATTTATGGAAGAAGCAGCCTTTATGCATATATTTAATACAACTGGATTCTTCAGACTTTGCGCTGAATGGGACAAGGAAATGAAAACTTAATCTCTAGAGAAATGTGAAAATATAAGTGACTGAAAAGGTAAAAAAAATATGGCTTTAAGTTCCAACTTGACTAGGAACCTACTGAGGGTTTGTATGTATACTAACAAACTGATTACTTCCCTATTGAGAGTTTCCTTTTCATGTGCTAAGTTTCAGCATGTTTTCCTCTTACTTTCACATTAGATATTGAAAGTTGGATTCAAATATAACCACAAGAACTTGCAAGTGAATGTTTCTAAATAAATTTGAAAATGACTTCATTTAAAATCTTCTGTATTTCTTTAAAAAAGAAAAAAATAATCCAACTTTAAGTTTACTGAATACTTCAGTTCAAAGCAGATTTCTGTGTTTTTGTTTGATGGTGGGAAGGGGAATCAATCCTTTATTCCTCCTTACATGATGTGATCAGGCAGCCAGTAAAATCAGCAGAAAGACTGGATTGTGGCTGCACATCTCAGGTAGTGACATGGGTTTGGCTGCTTTTGACAGGATTTTGGCAACTTTTTATGTTTGATTTGTTTCTTCTCTCCCCTCTTTGCCTCCAAGACAAAGTGAATTAGTTACAGAGGTGGGTGAGGTATGTTACCAGGGAGTTATGGGTTGAAAAGTAAGCCGAGTAGCTCTGGCAGGATATCTTCTCCTGAAATTAAAAAGGATTTGATGTATTCCTAACTTGTAATTTTGTTTTTTACTATGCGTGCATTATATTCTGGTTAAGGGGGGCTTTTTGGGGTTTTTTGTTTGTTTGGTTTTTTTAGAACTATTCCTCATACCAAAACCATATCAGTTTAATTCATTTCCATTTTCACCTAGATGATCCAGTGCACCTCTCGCATGACTAGATCAGGGCAGTCTGAGATGTTTCAGGTGCCTGAATGAAAATCGGCTGTGACTGGCTGCATCTATTTTCTTTCTTCATTTTCACAGTTCTTTACATCAACTCTGTTGCCATTTTGACCATACCCTTGCCATTGTTTTGGTCTACTCGTTGCTTGTGCTGAACTAGATTCTGAGTAACTGATCATGTGTAGATAAATTGATATAAAGGCATTTTTGGAGAGTTTTCTGTTTTAGATAACGACTTCACTTTATGAACTTTACAGTTTTGCTAATTCTGGTGTATTCGTACACACAGTAGTAGCATATTTTTAGCTAATTTTTGTTTCAAAAAGCTGGCACCACACAGCTTTTTCAGGTGTTAATCTATCTTCCTGAACTTCTTAGGTGAACATTCCTGTCTGAAACATCTTACTTCTTGCATCTCCAAATTTGGTGCAGTTCTGAGAAGGAACTGTGAGGCCAAGGATCTTCTCCTCATACAAATATGTTATTAAAACTTGCAGTCCTTGCTTCTTAAAAAGTTGACAGTTCTGCTGGCTGAGACATTAGTGAGGTACAGTAATGGTGAGTCCCCAGAAGCAAACAACACAAGTTTGTTGACAGTCTCACTGCTATGTCCAGTGGAGATTTTCTCCTAGTACAAATCTGTTGTTATCGAGCTAATCCCCTTGACGTACTTAATAACTATTTTCACACTATTGCCCATAAAATGATCTTTAAAACTATTGTTCTAATGATCTTAACATAATTATATGTATGTGAGATTATTGCAAGTATTTATTACCAATGATTAGCTACCCAAATTACTCAACAAAATAATACATTCCTTAGAAGGCTAGCCATGTGTAATTATATATAATTTAGAAAATACTCAGAAGATGGTGCTCTGTTTTTTTTCCTACAAAATCCTATCTGCATCATTGGAATCAATTTAAAGTATAGGCACTTGTGAGTTTCCAGTATGTAATTCTGCCTGGAGAAATCAAATATTTTGTCGCTGGTGCCATAGAAATATTTTTCTTAGATATCATACAAAGCTGTGAGAAATGTTGAATCTAGTCAGACACTATATTCAGTTACAGGAATAAACTGGGACAAATTTCATTTTAATCATGCCAGATGTAGACTTTGGTTCAAAATCTAGATACATAAGTATTTGTCAACACAGTCTGATTTTTTAATGCTAATGAACATTCTACTCATATATAAATTTTCTAAGAAGGGGTGGTCTTTTTTACAGGTTTCTGGAAAATTTAATGAGTGTGAATACAAAGTATGGGTTGCACACTCTAATGTGTGACTTGCTAGATTTTTTTGGTTGAGAAGCTAAACTAAATTCAGATGGGTTTATGGGAACAATGAACAGACGTTAAACTGCAGAAAGCTCTATTTTTCATAGTAAAATAATTTCTTTTTCCTACAAATGATCTATTGCTTGGTTTTCAGTTGACACAAAGTAAGAGATGTCTCATTGGTAACTGACTTGCAAGGTTTACTTAGGAAGTCTAGTCATGGTAAGAGGTGGGCTTCTTGAGAGAATCCTTCAGCTCAATAATCTAATCTTCCAAGAGCTCCTTTCTCTTAGCTCCAAAGGGAGAGACTGTTCTTTTTATGTAAATGCTTGTATCATGTATACCAAGCTAGGTGGTATGAAAACCTCTGAAGAAATGAAAGCTGTTCTACTAAACATACTGTTGGTTTCTGGATGTATTGTTTAAAGTGGGATGGTTATACAAGCATGATAAAAAGATTCTACCCCTGAAATGTGTGCTAATGAAAGAGGTTTTTTGTTTTTGTTTTTGGTTTTTGGTTTTTTTTTTTTGTTTTTGTTTTTGTTTGGGTTTTTTTTTGGTAGTTTTTTGGGGTTTTTTTTTGTCTTTATGTTAAAATGTTATTTATTTATTTATTTGTTTATTTAAAGCTTGATTTTAAACTTGAGCCTGCTGGGATTCAGGATCCAAACATTTTCTCTGTTTTTAGAGATTCCTTTATATTTTTAATAAGTGATGTCTAAAGGGCATACACAGTTGGAAATGAAAGCCTAATGTGAATTTAAGACCTTTTGACATATGGCTTTTCCACAGAGTTTACAAATTCTGGAAGGGAGCAATTTGTTGCTGAAGTATCTGCTCTACTCTGACACCAGAAGAGGAAAATTCAGTGAGCCAGTGAGGTGTCAAAGCATGTTGGATGCATGCTGGTTTCTTCAATAGAGCTGTGATAATCTATGTGCTTTGGTAAGAACATTTCATGAAGCTACTCAGGCACCCACTGATGCTACACTCTCCACGCACTGACTGGTGTGGGCAAAAGAACAATAGAAACACAGAAATTAGAGGACTGAAAAGAAGGAAACAAATTCTGTAGTTGTGTACATATCCATACCAGCTTTTTAAAGCACATGAAACTTGTTATACAGCTCTCAACACAGAAAAATGAGGATTTTGATATGGAATGATTCCCTTTCCCTTCTGCCCCCAGTGGGTTGTTAGCTATTGACAGGCTGCAAGCAGATCCTTGAATTCTGAGGATGGCTTTCTGCTGTCTGAGCACATAGGGTGCTGAATATGACACTGTTGCATCACTCCATGCATTTATACCTGGCCAACCTGCCCCACACTTCAGTTCTTTTTTTTTTTTTTTCCTGCATCACCTACATAACTTCAGTCTGGCTGTTGGACCAGTGTGTGCTAGTTTCCATAAACAGACACTTTGCGAGCCAGCATCTTTCTCTTTACAAATATCACAGCTGTCTGTAACTCATTCAGTTTCCTGACATTGAAAATTAATTTCCTTTGTCCCCTGATGTTGCATTATGTGAAGACTGACAAGAATCATTACAGTCACTTAAAAAAACCCAAACAAAAACTGAATGTAAGTCTGTAAAAGTAATCTGCTCTGAGCTCTCTAGAGGGAAGCATTCTTCTCTTCCACCTTGGCAATTACAAGTGTGATTCTTTGCTGTCCTGGGACTGAACCGATGCCATATCACAGAACCAGGTACTGGATGAAAGACTCCAAGAGGAAGACACAACCTTCCTTCTCGAAAAACATACCACTAGCTCCTCGTTTTACTATGACAAATACTGTGAAAAGGAAATGCAGGGAAGCATAGGGTATCTGAGACCTGCTTAGTAGTCTCCTGTGAAAATCTTCTTGTAAAGCTATTTGCATGCAACCAAGCCTGCTCAATCAGGTTATCGTTTTGTTGGTTACAAAACCAGTGTCCTGTTACCCTTTATTCAAGCTTGTGATGATGACCAGGATACTCAGATCCTTTTCTGCTTATCTCAGAGCTTGCACTGTTGCTTGGGGTTACTCTGTTCCAGGTGCGTGACTTCGCATTTTCCTTTGTGGGACCTCATGACATCTTGTTTGTCCATTTCTTCCAGCAATCAGAAGAAAACAACTGCTCATCTGAGCAAGAATATCTAAATTTTGCTGCTACACTTCTTACAATGAGTTACAAGCCGTGAAACTATTTTCTGATGGTTTACTTGCATATTTTAACCTCTGACCTTAATGCCCTTTATGACAAATTTTCAGGGTTACGAAGTTTCAGCATACTTAAAAATAAAAATCGTGTCTCACACAGCACATTATTTTCTCCTTTTTGACAGTTTTCTCCTATATTCAATCATCTGAAGCAATTTAATCTACTGAAGTTTTGTCGAAACTAAGGCTTCTTTCTCCTTGAACTGCTTTTAGTTCTTACCCAGATTGAGCTATGCAAGAAAAATCTGGGCCAGCTCATTTACTGAGGTTGGTTACTCTTGTGTTTAATATTCTCTAATGATCCACTAGTGTATTCCTGAATGTGTGTTGCTATCCAATAGATTATAGTACAGATACATAAGCTGCATAACAAAAGGAAAATAGTTGTTGGAGGGGGATGACTATTAAGAAATATATTCATGCGTAGCTAGTCTCAATTTGGCTGTGCCCACAGACTATTTGGATCTTTTTAATTTAAGAATCTTGATGGACACAAAATGTAACTGAAATTAAAGTCTCCTAGAAATAATTGATGAGGTAATATTCTCTTAGGAATAAAAATTAGCTGTGCTTGGGATTAGCTTCTAACAGATATGAATGAACACAAATATTGCGTGTTTAAGAACACTTTTGGCAGGGAGTGCTGTGATAACACTTGGTGTGTAATGCTTTCAGGATTTTCATCTCTGGCAGTTGCAGATTCCACTTAGCTAGAAGATTTGCTTTTAGCTCAACATCAAATGAACATGAATGAGGCTGGTCATTGTTAAATGACTAATCCATTATTTCAGAAATGCACATGACGCACCATCAAGTTCTGCCTAACCTCTGAAATTGTCTACTTAGCGAGGTATTTGATATTAGAAGGCAAAACATGATTGGAAGTGATACATTCAAAGAACAATTTGGTAAACACTTTCGCGAAATACAAATAACACAAACTCAAGGATTCTTTAATTCTTTAAACTTAAATGGTATAGCTCTGTTTTTATCAGCATGTTGGATGACTGTTGCTTTCCCGATCAGGAGTAGCTGGACAAAGACAGTATAAAACCACTCTGCTGCTTGTGGTTATTTGGGTTTCTTAAAAATCTAACCAAAAGAATAGAATTCCTCTTTTCTTTATTTGATGAAAACAAAATAAAACAAAAAAAACTGCTTTCCTTCTGAGGTCAGAAATAAAAATAAACTGTGTGAATGGTAACCAGACTAGGTATTCAAATTCCATAATTTAGGAGGCTAATCCAATTTGCATACTTATGTCTACGTACTATTCAGATAAGCAAGAAGTAATAGATAGTAATTCTTTTAGTGAACCATGTCTTGGAAATGAAGGACAGGTAGTTTCCTCAAAATAGAATTCTCAAGACTAAAGGTATTCAGAAATATCAATTGTGACACTTCACTGAAAGAGGACTATACCTAATTTTGTAATGAAATAGCTATCAAACAGAACTGTTAAGTAGGACTATTCAGAATAAACTGTCCATATATCAATAAAAATACAACAAAACAAAAATGAGAGGCTATGTAAAACAGCCGTGTACCTTTTTGTTAGACATTGAAGGTAACATGCTTCACTAAAATGTTTGAGTTTTGGATCTGTAAGAGACCTAATGATCAACATCTGATCTGTTTAATGAAAAATTTTGTCTACTGATATTTTCATTAGCTAAATTGTCTTTGTATAGTGTAAGTGTAAAAGTTTCTTTTGGAGATGATTCCTCTTCAGACCTAGTTTACTTCCAGCATATGTAATTGCTAGCCCTCTGTCTAAATCCTTTTGATAACCCAATGTTAAATTTAGGTAATTTGAACAAAACAGACACATCTTAAAGAATGGAATACAATTCAAAGAGAGGAAGAAAGGGAAAGGAAGATAAGAGTTAAGGAGAGAGAAAATAATAGAAAAATAGTAGGTCTTCTGTGGAATCCAGACTCTTCAAATGCTTCCTTATATGCAAAACCTGATTTCAGTAGGTAACTCTCCTGAATTTATGGAAGCACTCATATAAGTGAGCTAGTATCCAGCATTATAAACATATATTAATAATGTTTACTTATAATATACTGACATATATTTTAAATATATGTTAACAATGTTTAAGATTTTAAATGGCTCTTCATTTTTTCTCTGTTTTTCTGTTGGTTTTTTTTTTCTTTTTTTTTTTTTAGTTAATAGATTGTACCCTCTACCTAGTTCCTAGTATATTAACACTGAGATTGTGTCCTTCCTTCAGTTATTAACAATGAGGTCCTGTGGTCCTTTCCTTATCTCAAAAATAGCAGAAATGGTGATAATGAGTGACTTAAAACTTTAACAAATGTAATTGCAGTATACCCTTGTTCTTTTCTCCTCTTACACCTTTCCAAATAGTAAGGCAATGGAAAATGAATGAATTACTAATGGGTAGAGACAGGGAGAACACAACGCATAATCAAACTCTTCCTTACCATCTGAATATTTATAATAGCACAGATATTCAGTGAGGCTTTTCATCCTTTGTTCCAATCCCTTGTATCGAGGCTAGAAATGCAGAAATGAACCTGGTTACAAGTGTGAGGGTGGGGGGTGCAGAAGGAGGAAAAGAGGGTGGTTTACTTAGTGGTTTGTTTGGGGGTTATTTTGTTTGGTCAGTTTTGTTTGTTTGTTCCTATTGTTTCCCTCACAAAAGGCTCATTTTCCTTGTTCCATTAGAATGACAAAGTCCTGGAAAACTTCCTCTCATCATCCATTTTAAGACTGGCTTTTATTCAGAGGTCTATTCAATTCACACTGAAGTGGAACTGAAGTGTGAATTAATCTTTATAATGTGGGTACACTTTCATTAGTGTCCATATGAAGAGTAAAATTCCGAGGCTAACTTCCAAACATCCATGATTTGGTTTGCCTTATGGAATGGTCTACATTTCCTGAAAGCTACATTCCTTCTGTACAAAATCATCTGGCATATGCATTTCGGAAGCATGTCTAAATGCCCTCCAATTGCTAAAGGTCCATTGGCTCAGACTAAAGCTCATCATGTATGTCCTGAAACATGCATACTCTAATTCCTCAGTGCCATCTGTTTTCCTCTGAAGATCCACTACTCAGTACACAGAACTGTTTGCCAAACCAGACGTGTGGATGCATGAGCGTGTGGGAGTTTAGTATGAAACCAGGTGATCAATGGTGAGAGATACTGAGCTACTGAACAGCTAAATCAAAGCTATGTTGCCACAGGCACATAAGCAGCATGTTAGAATATCCATAAGAAGTCACGGGCTGTAAGAGTGGTCAAGGTGACGACAGCAGTTCTCTGGGTTGTCAATGCTTTTCTCGGTCTCCTAAATAGTAAGCAAAAACCTCATCCTTGGTATGGAAATACAATTAGGATGAGAAATAGTCAAGTGAATGCATGTAAAAGAAAAATGGCCAGTCATTAATATTTAATTTGCTTAGATAAATTGTATTATGCTTCTTAGAAGAAAACATAGTACTGGTTTCTTGGTTTCACAGGGTAGTGTAGAGTACAAGGAAAACTAAACTGTAAGAACATATCTGGGTGTTATTGACTGACTGTTTTATGGCAGTACTTGAATAATCTCCTGCAAATATTCCAAAGGGTTTTTCTCATAAAATTATGTGAGATGCAGCAATCTTCACTCATCTTGATTTTTGACTGGGGAACTGAGGTAAACTGAGAAAACAGGGAGTAGTAGGAATGTTACTCTTTTTGCTGGTGTTTATTTACTCAGGTTATGCTCTAGAAAACATGTTTATCAAATATTTTCCCACCAGGCTCAGTCAGATGTCATGTTATTAGGCATATTTCTGATATGGGGGGGATAGTGGGGTATATAAATAGTTGATTATATTCAAAAGTAGCTCTGTCAGGTGATCTTTTATTTATATTGTATCAAACACATACATAGTGCTTTTATTAAATGTAACAATCATATCATTGCTGTCTCAAGAGACCTACAAGCTGCTCCTTAAAAGTGAGCAAGACGGCTTTTTGGATTGATTTTTTTTCTTTTTTTTTTAAATGAAGCTTTGCAAAACTATCTGTTACAAATGAATATTAATCCTGGAAGTTCTGACCACAGCATCAAGGCACTGACTTTTTCATCAGCTTCTTTCTTTTCCTATTCTTTTTTTTTTATGAAGACAACTGCATTTGTGTTGTAGCTTAGCTTTCTGTAGAAACATTAATATCTGTATTAATACCCAGATATTATCTGAATTAACATCCTTACGTTATTAATATATACAAATCAATGTTTATGTATTAATAAATGCACCAGGACAGGAATGTGAGGGGAAAAAAGTATTTGTTGCAAATGAACACTTCAAAATAAATCTCCTTTAAGTTTTCCCTGAAAACATAATAATAATTACATGTTTAGCTGCTATGTAGCAGAAACTGAGCATTGTTGAAAAGAGATACAATCCAGCTTCTTGTAGAGTTGCCAATATGAATACAGTGTTGAAACTGAGTAATAGATGTTTTAAAAAACCTTCTATAAATAGAGACTTCTAACTGTAAAGAGTCTACTGACTGGAGTTCCTAGAAGATTTTTTTGTTTGATTGTTCATGGTATACAGGAGAGAGAGTTCTTGTGGAAACTCCCATCTCTGTTACTAATGTGTGCGATGAGGATGTTAGTAGGAGAGCTCATCAGAAATGAATTTTCCATGTGTAAAAAAGAATATCTGTAAATGTCAGGAATTGTACTGATGTCTTCATAGAACACAGCTCAGGAATACTGCATACCTTCTGCTAACTCACCTTATTAAATAATAAAAATGGCAATCACATTTGTCATTTTAAGTTTTGTTCTCTTTAAATACTTGCTGGTTATAAGAATTATTTCAGGATATAGCATAAATTTCCATGTAGCTGTCACTGACTCTACTGTCTCATTTTTAAAACACAAACCAAACAAAATTTAAACAACTAATATGCTTAATTTTTATTAATTCCTATTGCATGCTGTATTCTTTCCTGTAGATAGAAAAGAACAAAGTACATGTGATCATAGGTTTGACGATTTTCTTTAATACACATCTGACAGATAGTTACAGTTCAATAAGGCAAAGATAAAGTGTTTTTGCAGTTTTGGGAACTGTCAGCCATAGATGGAATACTGAAATAGTTGTTACCTTTTTCATTTATTTAATGATGCATTTCAATACATTCCTTTTGTTTACCCTTAAATGGAGGGAAGCAGGTCTCAGACAGCATTCTTCCTCCTGCCCTCCTGTTGCAGGTTAAATTGGGCAGACAGCTCCATCATTTCCCCCACCTCCTCAGTGGGACAGGGAAAGCGGGAAACAAAAGTAAAAGCAAGAAAACACAGGGCTCCAGATAAAAACCAAACCAATCCAAACCAAACCAAACCAAGCCAAACCAAACCAAGCCAAGCCAAACCAAACCAAACCAAACCAAACCAGTTTAATAAGTAAAGTATAAGTGGAAGAGGAAAGAAAGAAAAGAAAACAAGTGTTGGAAAGGCAATCAGTCACCACCTCCTATGGGTAGATTGATGCCCAACCAGTTCCCAAGCAAAAGATGGCTGATCTCACTAAACCCACTTCTTTTCCTTTTTGTTACCAAGCATGACATCCTATGGCATGGAATATCTCTGGCTAGTTTGAGTCATCTGCTTGGCTGTGTCCCTCACAACCTACTGCACAGCCTCAAGTTTATTCACTGCACAGGAGCAGACTGAAACAGAGACGGCCTTGGTGCTGTGTAAACACTATCCAGCAATAGATAGAGCATGTGTGTTGTGAATACTGTTTGGTCATAAATCTAAACCAGCACCATGCAAGCTGCTATGAAGGAAGTTAACTCTATCCCAGCTAGGCCCAGTACACCCCCATAACACACACATTTCTCTCTATCAAATAGACTAAATTAGCAATCAAGGAATCCTTTTCTTCTAAGACTAATGGAGTAGGAGACAGAAGTATTGGGGGAAGATATGATTGTTAAAATGTAGCAAATCCCTTCCATATTTTCCCTGTTCCTTTAAATAAGAAAGAAATCAGTTCAAATTTTATGCACTAAATTATTTTGTGAGTTCTAGAGGATTAATTCTGTAAAAGAGCATGCATTTGACAAAGGTAATATCTGACAAAGAAATCTGACAAGGATAATGTTCACTAAATTCCAGCATCTACACGTGTGCTTTGTTGAGGAAGGTCTTGGTCATTTTCAGTCTGCTACTAGGAAAAAATAAAACCCAGACTTTTTTTGCAGCATCTAACTGCGATCTGACAGATAGATAAAGTGCTGATCACAGAGAGAAATAGAAAAGAGATAAAAGAGAATATAAAATACTGGAGAAGGGGGAGAAGAGGAGGGTCATATTGGAGGTCTTTCTTTGTAGCATGGGAATATTATGCAAAGCATCACTTTTATCATTATTAAATGTTCCCTGCATAAGTTCCTGACATGAAAACAAGAGAAAAGGTGCTAAACACAGTACCAGGAAACACCCATTACGTGTAGATTTCTGAAAAATTGATTATACAGTATAGTGGATCATATACAAATGCAAGTATAGGAAGATTACATTGACTTTGGTGTTCTTTTTGTTATGTTTCATTATTTTGAGCTTTGACTCCTCAAGGGTAAGGAATGTATTTAATCTAACTGAAAAAGAAACGGTCACCGTTTGCTACTTCTCCTTTCAGAGCTCTTTCCTTTGTTCACAGTTAACATACTAAAACTCTCTCAAACTTCTGGCTTTTAGAACAACTCCAAAGAAATATTGCAGCAATATTTTGAAGTTCTGGAAACGGCTCTCAGAATTGATGGGTAGGTATTTTATTTTGACCGTTTCAGACATACTTTAGCATACAGTTCACAATTACTGGAATATTTAAAAATTTGACTAACCTTTTTGGTGATGTCAGCATTAATTTTAAATCTATCACTTCATCTGTCAAGATTTAACGTTCTCTCTCTTCTCCCTTTGGAGAGTGGGAAGATGTTACTGTCATGATTATGTGGACAAGCCACTGTTGTGGGGAGGTAGGAGCTTCAGCTGTTGGGGTCCACAAGGGTTTGCATCTTCGAAACCTTCTTTTTGTGGTCTGGACTACAGTGGGCTCTTCTGTTATCTGTAGTAGATGCCCTGTTGTGCAGGGTAAACTCTGACCAGCATTGTTTAGTAATTAGAGCCTTGCCAGAGAAGCTGAGGTCCCAGGAAATTTAATAACTGCTGCCTAGCCTGGCCATTTCAGGCAGAAGTTATTTCCTTCTGTTTATGATATTCAGAAATGGGGTGGGGAATTATTAAATAATTTAGGAGCACTAAGGGTGTAGAGAAGCAAATCAGAAAAAGAGAAGCAATTCAGAAAAAATGCCTGGATAAGGTTGGGGTTTTTTTATTTGTCTCTGTGAATGACAGAACTAAACAAATGCTGGATAAATCAAATGTTTTGCATTTACTGTAAGGTTGTTTGCAGTTGCTTCTTTATATAGTTATTCCTTGTGGACAAATATAGCGTTCTTGGTTCAGATAGTAAATACTGTACTTTTTCTTCCAGATAGTTACCTAAACAATTTTTTGCAGTATCATTAATATCATTAAGGGCCAAAAATATTTTTTTCTTTAATTCCTCAATATTCTTTAAGCTGTTAAATAGTTCTTTCAAATCCATTATCTGCCTCAATCTACTCCAGTGTTATAAATAATATATACTTTTTCCTTTCTAAAAGGCTTTTCTTCCTTTAAAGAGAACAACAAAATAAAATAATTTAAATCTTGAAAACACCATAGAACTGATTTCACTCCTATATTGTTGTAAGAGTCAAGCCAAATAGCATCAGCCTATTCTAAATTCCAATAAAACCTTAATCTACATAATAGAAGTATTTCACATGTGTACATCATAGATGCATAAATACTTTAATTGCCTGGGTTTATACACACTATTTTCTCTTGTAATAAAGCAATCATTTTTTCCCTAACTCAAATTATTTCAAATATGTTTCATTTTATTTTGTCACTGTAATTTCAGGGTCTTAAAAGTGAATTGCCTTGGTCTACTTATTTTCTATACTTTTACCTTTTTCATAATATAAATACATGGCAAGGTATCTAAGTCAGTGTCCTGGGTTCAGCTTAAACCACAACAGTCAGCCAGTAAGTAATGTAGATAATTGCATTGTCCTTTGAATGTGGTGTAGCTTTATTAATTTTAACCTGTAAAATTATTTTGAAGTATTCTTCATCTAAGGATATTAAAATGCATCTATGCTTTTTCTGGTATCCTTTGTAGATGTTTTTGTAAACTGGAAACGGTTAGTGGCTTTTCCAGGAGGCTGGGATGAGCAAAATTCACAAATAGGATGGGATAGAGAGAATTAAAAGCATTAAAATGCCTGGCTTAGTACACTGTGCAAAATGTCTATGAAGGTTATGCAGCAGAACTCATAATTAAGGTTTCTAGCAAAGCTTTGTAGGTAGGTAATATTTCACTTTTAGTTATTTTGTAAGATACTTTACTCATAGCAAAAAAATGCCACAAATCTCGTTTTGCCCTCATGGCAGCACATCATAAACACAAGAAGCCAGCTAGCTCCCTAGAGCAGAGAGAGAGAGATACTTGTTTATAAAAAGAAAACATGTTACAAGGCAAATGTATCATGAGTTTCCTTTCCAGATGACTGAAGAGAAGCTAAATAAATAATACTGTTCAAATTGGTACTATTTTGTGCTAGTCACCGACTGCTTTCTATTTTGTATTTTAATACTGTGGTCAAACATCTGTTTTATAGATGTTTAGAAAACAAGGTATTAGATAATTTTCTCTGATGAATGAAATGGCATACCCATTCACGTTATGCTCAGAGATTTACAAAAACAATTTGCAACTCATTCTACCTTTATCTGTTACTTCATTTATGCCACTTGTTGTTTTCAAGCAGAGGCTTTTTTGCTAGATGTGTGATCTTAAAGTTCAGTGGCAGCAGCTCTTTTCTCCTTTTAATTCTGCAGGACTATATTGCTGCATTATAAATACTTTCCTCTAATGCTGTCAGGAAATTAGAAGGGAAAATTAGATTTATTTTTTTTCCCTTGTGGTGAAATCATTTACTTCTCTTAAAACTTCTTGGTAAGCAGAAGTTACTTACAGGTAGAAATGTAACTGTATGCTGTCAACTACTGAATCAACTGGTATTTTTTATTGGCACTATAAAATAATGAGAATCACTGTACCAGACTTCACTAGTGAATGTTTCTGATGCAAAAACTGTAAAATAATATAAGGAGGGAACAAGCTCCCTCTTCTTTCCCTCTCTACACTTCAAATTGTGTTGGTCAGTATAACATTTAGTGGTTTTAACCATCACTCAGTTTTGTAGATAAAGAAATATCATTTTGACTCTAAAGCTGTGGGTATTGCTTTAATAGTTACTAGCTTAGTGAATGTTTCTGGGTAAAAGCCTGAGAGTGAAAGTTTGTGTGGTATTGTTGGCAGATTCAGTCCCAATACAAGATGTGGAAAAAAGCAGATTGACTGTAATATTATTATATTATCCTAAGATTATTACATTAAAAAGCCTTTAAAATGGCTCTAAATAATTACGGAGTCACCTATAAATTCCCTGTAGCTTTTGACTGATTCACTGTATGTTTTATGGTCTTCTTCCCGTTCCAGTCTCTTCTTTTCAAGAAGGATGGCTGAAATCAGTTGTACCCTATAGCATAACCTTGGTTTACAGGCAGAGGTGAGTGATACCTTATTTTGGCAATAGATTTCTTTCCCAATCCCCATTTCACCTGTGTGAGTTGGCTTATCTGCTGTGGTAGAGGATATGTTGTGTATGTGTAGTACCATTTGATATGTTTGAATTGAGCTCATTTTCAATGGTGTGTGAATATTTCTTCCTTAACCCAAATTTTTCCTTTGTTACCTTATGGCAAAATTTCATTTATTCCTTTATGGAAATATATCCAGGATCATCACATTTATTGACTGAGAAAATTAAATGGAGTGCAACTACTCAATATTCTTACCAAACTTATTTCTTAGACTGAATTTCTAATTTCTGTGTTGAGCTGTATGATTTCCTGGAAAGGCTGTGAGTTCTCTGTCCTTGGATATATTCAAAGACTGACTGTAGAAGTCTGTGAGAGACTTGATCTAGATAGGAAGTTAGCACTGCTTTGACTAGGTGGTGGACTAGTTGTCTTTTACAACCTAAATTATTGTTTGATTCTAGGTAGATAAACATTCTTTAGATCACAAAGAGGAAACATATTTACAGACAAGACCAATGGAAGTCAATCACTGAAGTAAGCTCTTTTAGGTAGTGTTTTCTACCTACCACTGACTGACTGGAAGCATATATAGCTTTATAAATGTTTATAATTTATTGTTCATATAGGCAATGTTTTAACAATTCTGATTTAAAAAGAACCCTGCAGTTGCTACAAACTAGCAGATTTCTGGAATTTGAGACATTGGGTCTTCTGTGAAGTTGGGTGAGGTAGATCAGTAGAACTTCTGAGGAACACGAAAATTACATATAGGTTAGTTGATTAGAAGTCTTCTTTCCTGTGTGACTGTGACTTATTCACTGCAGTGGATAAAGTGTGGCAACTATTGAGAAGTTAAGCACACTGCTTTGATATAGTATTTGAAGCACACAGCAGAGTTTAGAGTCTCTTGAAGTAGTATTTGGTATAAGTACGAACATTATCAGTATAAAGTGCTGGGGAAAGGTTTTGTATGTTTGACTAGATAAGAAAAACAAGCACCTTGCAATTTTCTGGACATAAGCACTACACAGAGAGAATCAAGAATGTCAGGATTCAATCTGAAGTCAAAACTGCCACTACAAGTATTAAAACATGCTATCAGGTCATTGGGGACTCTACCTTTGCTGATGACCACAGATGTGGACCTGACAAGACAGAGGCTGCTGTAGATCACAACCATGGTTTCAGCTGTCTGAACAATAATATTTCCTGTAAGGCTTGCTTGTGGATCTTCCTTTTGCTGAGGTTTAAAAAAAGAAAAAAAAGGCAGCGGGTATTTCGGAAGCATATTGATTCATAATGCAATGAATATTGATCAGACTATTTGCTAATGCATTCATAATTTTGATTAGAAACCAAATCTTTTAGTAAAAAGATAAAAGCAAACTTTTAACAAAACAAGATATCCTGCTCTGTGACCAAGACTTCAAAATGAAAGAAAAGTGGTTATGAGTAGGAACAAAATTGCACCATCAGTTTTGAATGACGGCAAACATTTAATTTCGCTTCATAGTAACACTAACAGTTCACTCTTAGAGTTTAAGTACTGTGACTTTGTACAACGCTCCACATGTCCTGCTTCACACAGAGTATTTTATGGCATCTTGTGTTTCTGGTTCTTAGGGGCAAATCCTTTCTGGATTACGTGCAAAGTATTGTGTTTCTGCTGTTGGCTGCCAAACTAGCAAGTCACCTCATGGTATGAAAGTATGATAAGAGACTAGAAAGTATGGGCCTGTAAACAGGGCCCTAGAAGGGGGTGTCTGAGTCTGGACAGGTGTAAGAATTGCCTTTTGAGTTGAGCAAGGACAATACACAATTATAAACAAAAATTAAACTAAAATTAAATGACAAAGCAATCATAAAGTGGCCAACAGACTTACTACTCTCATCCCTCAACCTAGATTACGTAGTGAAATCCATGTACTTTTTCTGGTAGCACATTATAATGCAGGAACATCGAAATACTTGGAGCAGACAGAACTATTCCCTAAAAGTCCAAAGAAGCCAGTGCCTATGCAAAATGGTGGCCAAAGTCTTAATACTGCATGGGACTTGGTATTTGGAGGGTGCTTTGGCTTTACAAATGTGAAGGTGAATGAATAAAAGGAGGTCATGCAGAAACAGGAAAACATAGTTTGCTAGAAGCAGTCAATGGTTTCTTGAAGAACCAGCTGTTATTTCAATAGTGGATTTTACAGAAATGTAAAAGAGGCCTGAACATTTGAGGTATTTTTGACTGGACACAAAGACACTGTAGGCTTGATCCACTACTAGAAGAAAATAACTTTGTATTAGTTTTATCCTGCTTTACAGTTCTTTGTAACTACAAAGAATATCCCAGTCTCACGTCTTAGTTGTGCACATTAACATGGACATAATGGATATTCTGTTTGATGGATTGTCTTTGACCTTTTTTCCCACTTTCTTTGTAACATGTGTGCATATACACTTGCAATGGTAGCTGAAGTGGAGCTGTTGAACCTGTGGCTGATTGGCATGGCGTTCCTCCTCTTGGAGAGAATTAGGAGGTTTTAGTGGGATCAGCATTAAGCCTCAGCTCCTGTCTGCAGTGTATGTCAGCTCAAAGTGAGTATTACCCAATCTTAAGAACAGATAACATTGTAATGTTAATTAGAGACAGTGGGCTGTTTGATTAATTGGGGTAATGAAGCTATGTGAGCTACTGTGTTCTGGGTTTATTTGAAGTACATGGTTAAGTGTGCATTAAGAAGGAGATTGTAGTTTAACACTGTCATATTGTGTCCTCAAAATCAATGTAATTGATCAGATTTTCTTCAGCAAAAACCAATGCAAACATGCTTTAGACATTTAGGTTATATATGTGCAAAATTAAAGAATAAAGACCCATAATTTAAACTATATTGTTTTATGGACTTTTCGGGGAAGTCCACAAAAACCATATACAAAGCATGTCATTTCCAGTGCAGTGGAATAAAACCTATCTAAATGCCCTAAATAATACCTATCTCAGTAAGTGTTTCCTTCCTTTAGCACTGGCCACCTTGCCCTTTGTTTTCTGTGAAACTGCTGTCTACAGTAAAGACTAGATATCAAGTTCTACTGTGTTTTCTGTTGTTATTATGAACTAGATTCTTATTATTTAACTCTTTCCTGAATAATTTTTCAACTGTTGGTAAAAACTGTATGAAAGGTGAGTTGAGAATTTTACTGCAATTTATTAACGTTGTTTTGCAATATTAAGAGTTGAATTAAAAAAAAGATCAGTGCAGATATATTAAAATATATTGTACTTTTTAGTTCAACAAACTGAATACAATACTGTATTTTAAATAGCAGAAAAGATGGAAAAAAACATTCTTCTCTCCCCCATTCAGTAAAACTATTTTGTGAAAATTAGTATGCACTATACAGAAGTTTTCAGGATATCAGATGCCTCTGTGCATGTCACAATCACAATCAAATTTTGCTAGTTTACAGATATAGGTATAAAAGTGTTTGCTCCATCTGGTTGTAATTCTTTTTTTCTTTTTTTACCTTATACTCTGTTGTGTATGTCAACAAATTCACTCATTTCAACTTTTTTTTTTGCTTGAATCTTTGAGTAACTGAAATTACGTCTGAGATGATCTGCCAAATTAAATCGTATTTTTACTGGCCTCTGTGGTCTTAAGATGGGCAGGAAATAAACTGACTTATAAGTCAGATCTAAAATTTAAGACAGGAGTTAGGGAATCTTAATATGTCCTTTAATTTATTCCTTTTGAGTGATTGAAGTGGTGAAAATCTTTGTAAAACAAATTATTCAGTTCAATGCTTTCTTCACAAATGTACATTCTTTATAGCACAGCTGATATTAAACACTTCAATATGCGCCAAGTGCAAGACACTTGAGCAAGATGGAGCAGGACAACAGCTAGAAACAGGAGGCGCCTTAAGAATGTGCAGATTATTGGAGGTCAGGTGTAGCAGCTTTGCAGTTGTGTGATGGTTTGTTTGCTCAAGGAGAGTGTATGTTTGTCAAGCTCTGAAATGTCGATGTCAGTTTGAAGACTTGCAAGAATAGAAATTGCTTAGATATAAAGGCTTCTTGTGTGAAGGTTTTCTGTCTTTTATTTCCTTGAAACCAAATTCTGTGTTTGGATTCCTTTTCTATTTACCCAAAACATTCAGAACCTGAGGGCTAAACAAATAAGACGTTCCCAGAATGCCCAAGTTCCTAGATTAAGTACAAGAGGAATATGTTGCTGGCATCAGAAATGTGGTTTCTACAGAATTAGTGTATGGATAAATACAAAGCAAGTCAGAAAACATGATTATGGTAATCTTCCTTTTCTTTATTTTTCCTGAATAAGTCCATAAATCCTGTATAAGGAGGATGATATTGCTTGGAAACACTGAATTGAGCAGCGTGATTCAACGCAGTGGCTAGAGATATCTTGAAAATGACATTTTAGCCTTGCTTTTGTTTCAAATATGGTTTCCAAAAGGGAAGTAGTTAAACCACTTATGATACTCAAGTGCATGGACAATCTGCATAAAGTCTGAGCACTTGCACCTCCCATTGACATTAAAAGCAATTTTGCCTGCGTAGGAAATAAATGGGAACAGACAGAAGAGAGAGACAGATCTAACTCTAGAGCAGCAGTCAAAATTAAAAAGTCCCCATGCAATCCAAACTCGAAAATGCTTTTCTGTGTCACTAAAAAGATGAATTTAGAGGCATTGCTGTGCTCCTTTGAGCTGGGACAGGGCAGTCTTCTATAAAAAATACAGGTTTATATCCACTAGCTATTTTTGTATTGTAGGTGATGCCTCCACATGGTTTCTTATGGAGGCCTGATATCCACAAGTACTTCATAATTCTTCTTTAAATGAAAATTATAGTAAAGATGTTGCATACAACAATGTTGATATAATTGCATGAGATCACCCTGGCTGCATCTTTGCTGTTTTTAAACTTGTTCTGGCTCTCATCATGGCCAAGGTAGATAGCTCTCCAAGGCAGCAGAATGCTGGGGACAGCAAAATGGCCTTGGCCCTGCTGCCTACTTTTGTTATGTCAAAGCATTTGGAAAAGCCAGCAGACTGGAGGCAGGCAGACAGATGCTGTTGGGACTGGTGAAGGATCCATTCCCAGCAACACTACTCACGATTTTGTGCTTTGTATCCCTCACATTCCTGGCAGATGCAGTGGAACCAACTCTCCAGGGACATCCCCATCTGGCCTCTTCTCTACTTCTCTTTCAGGTATCAGGATCTCCTTCACTTCTACTCCTCACTTCCTTACAACAACAGCAACCCATTTCCTCAGAGTACAGTTCAAATGTGCCTTTACTGAAAGAAGTCTTGAATGGGTCAGTGGTGAACTCTGCAACTAACATTTCCAGATGTGGCTGCTTTCAACACTCAGAGCTGACGCTGTTTAACAGCTTCCATCTCTATTAGTATGATGGTTAGGCCCTGCCATGAAAACCAGTTAAACATTGGAGGTAGGTTCTAGAGCTGTGATTCCTCTTCTGGCCCTGGCACAGGTTTGCTCCACAGTTTTAGATGAATGTATTAGCTCTACTGTACTTCGGTCCTACCGGTAGAATAGGGATTTCTACTTTCCAGCTCCACAAGACTGTTGTAGAAAATACACTGCAAAGAGGAATGTGAAAGTCTAGGTTATGGAGAAAAAACACCCCAAAACAACACTAAACCAAAAGAAAAAATGAAGCACAAAAGAAACATAGTTTTTCTGTTAGATTCTATTTTCTATTAGAGTTTGAATACTACATATAGTATTGCACAGATAATAACACAATAGCATATAAAGATGTAACACAATAAAGATGGAGTTATTAGTGCAATTCCGTCAAAAACATGGCTGAAGTAAGCACCTTGGGTTGTTGAATAATCATCCACATGCTATTTTCCTAAGTACAAAACTACATACAAGATGAAATCTAAGTCTCTTCCTATTAAAAACTTAAAATACTGATGTGAAGTGCAGATTCCAGGAAGTGTGAAATTCACTTGATCATTTTCTTCTCTATAGGAATGAACTCCACCAATCCCAGCACAGTTATAAATTGTAGTAATGGTCAGAATGATATTTGAGCTTCTACAGCACCTTTAGTTGCAGTATTTTAAATAATTTTACAAAAATAATTAGCTCAGCTTCTCAAGTTATTAAGAAGTATATTTAGCAAGTCCTTTATTTGTATTCTACTTATGGAAGTAATGAGGTTCTGAGAAATAAATGATTTTCCATAAATTCATGAAGCATTCTGTAATTCAAACGAGGACTCCTGCAAGATCTGGATTCTTCTCTTTCGTTCTTAGTTACTTCTGTTTCTCTAAAAGACACTGCTACATAAGCTGAAAAGCTACTACATAGAAAAAAAATACCTAGGGAGGAAAAAAGTATCGCCTTCTCCTCTCCCATCCCAAAAATAAACGGAAATCATACCTGTGGACTGGAGATGAGGTGAGATTTATAGAATTATTTACTCTGCAAAAGACTAAAAATTAGTTTCCGTGGCAACCACTGCACCTTCTGAAATACGGAATACCTTTACAATAAACATGAATACAGCACAACAAAACCTTTAACGCATATTGTATTATTTTATGCATACATTAAATGATTTTTCATATATATTTAATGATAAGTTCTGTAATGTTAGCATTTTTAGAAAGGAATTAATTTTTTTTTTTTTTTTATGAACGGTGGTCCTTGTATGTTGTCCCTGAGAGGATATTGCCAGAAAAACAGTGGTTTGAGGATGCTGAGAATGTATGATACATGGAAAACTGGAAGTCTATGATAGCTGACTTATTAAGATTTTATGAGTTATATGGTTCACATATCTAACACTGAGAAAGGATTTAAATGAAGAATGATCTTTTAGTATTGATCATATGTTGATGATAGTCCTGCTTGGAGTGTGAAATTGAACTACATGATGTCTCTTGCAGTCCACATTTTTTATTTTATGATTAATTGCCTTAGGAATGAATTTGTGCTGTTTTTAAAGTCTCATGTCTCGTAAAGGTACTTTTTCCTTAAACCATGTAAAACTGTATTTAAAAGATTAAAGATTATGAAACATGCCAGGTATGTGACAGAAGTCATGGTACAGTGGTTCTTTTGAGAAAAAGCTGATGGAAGAAGTCTGGGAATTTTGTTTTGGGCTTTTTGTTGGGTTTTTTTTTTGTTTTTTTTTTTGGTTTTTTTTTTTTTTTTTGTTAGAAGAAGGAAGAAAACATAGTCTGTGAATAATCCCCTGGAAGCAGGGTAAATTTGGGTTACTTACACCTTATCTGGTGAAATTCCAGAAAAGTGCTGCATTCTTCCTGTCCTAAACCAAGCTGTTGGATATCATACATCCAAGTATCCATAATCTTGCAATAGTCAGGAAGAAGGTTGTTGACAGGAGCAGAACAAGTTTTGAACATTTTTGGTTCATCAAAACCGTGGATCTACCTCAATGTGAGGATTCCAGAGCTTTCCTCTCATGGAGAGTTTTAATAAACCTATTTTTCACCTTGGCTCAGTACACAACTGAATTTTAAGGTGTCCATGGAATGGAATTAATGCTTCAGTGGAGATCGAGGACTCATACAGTTACTGAATATGTAACAGAAACCTCTGTAATAGTCCATGATTGTATAGCTTTTTTTCTCCTCTCCGTAAGCAATTACGGATTTTCAGGTATTACACAAAGATAAGTTACATTTTTTTTTGAGGAATGCTCATTATACTGTGCTTGAATATGCTAAGTTTTTTTATTTGCTACATTGAAACCAATAATTTTATTTTTATAACACCTCTATAAACACGTAAAGAGACTTTTTGTGATCTGACACGGAACTGCGTTAAAATAACTCCACAAGTTGCTAGTATATGGGGGATCGATTCAGAAACAAAACAACATTATCCAATGTGAATTTGGTGTTTTATTCTAAGTAAGGCATGAAGAGAATAGTTAAGGTCATAGCAGGAAAGAAAGAGGCACAGGAGGATTTGTGAGACAAAGCAGGACTATTTCTTCACTGCTGTAGTGGGCTGAAAAATTATTTTATGTAATTTTCCATAGCTGAAGTTTTCAGGTGAATTATGCCTCCTTTGTGCTCGTTGTCTGTTGCTTGAAGCATGAAGAAGGGTTAATACATTGCAGCAGGCTTCAGTAGGAATGCCTGACAATTTAACAAAGTACGTATGTACTCCTTTAGGAGCTTTCATGCATTTCTGGTGATTTTCTGTCCAGAAGTCTCATTATGGTCTTTAAACCCAGGTGATAGTACCATATACTTCAGATGTTAGATAGAGTTGTCTGAAGTTTCTCTGTTTTTAATGAGTAGTGACAAGTGAAATAAAGATATTTCAAATTGCAGAATGTTTTGACATTTCTATTCTCTGTAACAGGATGGGGAAATACTGGAAATTGTGAATATCCTGTTGGAAAAATTTGTAATACTTTCTATCAAAATGTGAGGTTCAG
>NW_009915955.1:34817-43659 GCF_000696875.1 Nestor notabilis
GAATTCAGCTGATCCTCAAGGCTTCAGTCACTAGTAACTGTTCTGAGTTAAGGGAAAGAAATGTCCACTTCTAGGGTGCAATCCTAAGCCATATATCCAAAACTAATTAGTTCAGTTGTTCTCTATAACTGTCTACTTCTATTTGTTGTTCATAGAAGTCTGGATTGATTTGCTCTGGTGTTCTGTGCCTTGCACTCAGCTAAAGTTTTTGAAATAAATACCATCCTTAGTTTCAACATTTTAATAATAAAAAAATTTGTTATATACAACATTAATGAATTGTGGAATATTCTGTTTCCTACAGACTAATCTGTTTGGGTTCAAATTGATTTAATGGTAAACTGCATTTTTCCCAGTGTAATGTGTTCATTTAGGAGAGCTGAAAAGATGGAAACCTGCTGTTCCACTGTCCACGAAGACTTTCATACTAAAGTACAACTTACATGTTACAGAGGGTCATAGACTCCCTATACACTGGAAGAAATAATTATATGGCCCTTTTAAGGAAAATATTAGAACCATAAGAGATTGGAAAAAAAGGGAAAGATCAATGTTGTATTGAAATTATATGAAATAAAACACACTTGTTCCATTTAACAAGAGGCTATTCTCAGATACTCAGATATTACTCTAAATAACATATCTTGTTTGATTTTTCTCAATGAAAAATAGCAGATTCCCAGCAAAAGAAATATTTCTGCCCTGTATTGTCAAAAACTAATGTTTTTCCTCAGAAAACCAATACAGAAAAGCCACAAAAAAATTTAGAGTGGCTAGACTGAGGTCCTATACTTGTTACCTGGTGACAAAACAGCATTAGGTGAGTACTCTCTTGTTCCTTTGCAAAACAGCATGAAGAGGTTTGAACAGGGAATAAAAATCTCTCTTGTGTGTACTCTACAACAGCAGAATGGCATTTAATCATCAAGCCTCATGATGAAATTTTATTGACTCCTTCTTAAAAGCGGAGTCATAGTAAATAAATTATTATAACCCCCCTACATAGTTAATATCTAATTATCACTATGCTTTTTGTTGTTTGGTTGGGGGTTTTTGACCATAGTTAAATTACTGCATTTATGTATTACTTTTGTTAAAAATACATTTTCTGGTGGCGTATTGCATTTCTGAGTGTAATGAAACCATGCTGGCTGTTCGGTTATTCAACACCGTTAGCAGCTAAGCATGAAAAAGAAAGAAGAACAAAAAGAAGAGGAAAAGAAGGAACACTCTTAATCCCAAGATACTTGTGCTATATTTCCTCCTCAAACACCACTAAAATGACGTTAGTATTATAGACCCGGATTGGGAGCTACTGGAAAGGTATTAAAGGGAATGATAGTTATTTCCTGGGCTCTTTAAAAATATTTTTGTACTGGAAATTAAATATTTGAAATAGAACTGTTACTTTCAAAACCAAACAAGCTGTAACTGTACTTGGCTATATTCCTCACTAACTTTTTCTTTCACTGTTAGTTGTTACAGGGTTAGGACTGTTAGCTATTAGTAAGTGTTGTGGTTTAACCTTGGTAAGCATCTAAGGACCACACAGCCACTCACTCACACCCCTACAGTGGGAAGAGGAAGAAAATTTGGAGGGCAAAAGTGAGAAAACTCGTGGGCCCAGATAAAGACAGATTAAGAGGTAAAGCAAAAACTGCGTGCCCAAGCTAAACAAAACATGAATTAATTTCCCATTTCCCATTGGCAGGCAGGTGTTCAGCCATCCCCAGAAAAGCAGGATTCCATTACTTCTAATGGTTACTTGGGAAGACAAACATCATAATCCTGAATGTTCCTGCTTCCTCCTCCCTCTGCAGATTTTATTGCTAAGCATGACATCATGGAATAAGTAAATTGGCTCTGTACCACCTGAACGCAGTACAGTAGTCTGCAGAAGTGTCCTTTTAGGTGGAAATGCACACACACACACATACGTATTTAGGCAAGCTTAATTTAAAATTGTTTCACTCTATTCCTTTCATAGAATCATCTAGGTTGGAAAAAACCTTTAAGATCTTCAAGCCCAGCTGTTAACCGATGACTACCAAGTCCACCACAACCCTAAGTGCCATATCTGCAGGTCTTTTAAACACCTCAAGAGACAGTGATCCAACCATTTCTCTGAGCAGCCTGTTCCAATGCTTGACAACATTTTTGGTCTAAAAATATTTCCTCATATCCAACCTAAACCTCCTCTGACACAACTGGAGGCTGTTCCCTCTTTTACTGCTTGTTACTCTGGAGAACAGACAGACACTCACTCCTTTCAGGTAGCTGTAGAAAGCAGTAAGGTCTCCCCTGAGCCTCCTTTTCTCCAGGTTAACACCACCAGTTCCCCCAGCGGCTCCTTGTCTCCTTGTTCTCTAAACACTACTCCACCTTTGTGGCCCTTCTTTGGACACCTTCCAGCATCTCAATGTCTCTCTTGTAGTAAGGGGCCCAGAACTGAACACAGGACTGGGGGCATGGCCTCACCAGTGCTGAGTACATGGGAATGATCACTGCCCTGGCCCTGCTGGCCACATTATTGCCAGGATGCTGTTGGCCTTCTTGGGCACAAGCTGGCTCATGTTCAGTTGGCTGTTGACCAACACCCCCAGGTCCTTTTCGCTGAGCAGCTTTCTAGCCACTCTTCCCCAGGCCTGTAGCATTGCATGGAGTTGCTGTGGCCCAAGTGCAGGACCCAGCACTAAGATGTGTTGAACCTCAAACAATTGGCCACAGCCCGTCAATCCAGCCTGTCCAAATCCCTCTGTTTTTCCTTCCTACCCTTGAGCAGATCAACACCCTCACCCAACTTGGTGTCATCTGGAAACTTACTGAGATTGTACTTGATCCCCAAATCCAGATCACTGGTAAAGATATTAAACAGAACTGAGCCCTGCCACTGAGCCCTGGAGAACACCACTTGTGACTGGCTGCCAAGTGGACCTCTGTATATCTCTATATCTACCATCAAAACCGTCAAATTGTTCTGATCATGTGTGCAATTCTGTTATCCTCAACATGAAAAGGACATGGAGCTGTTGGAGCAAGTCCAGAGGAGGGACAGAAGGATGATAAGGGGGCTGGGGCACCTTATATCTGATTAGATTTAAGGAAGATGTTCTTTACAGTGAGGGTGGCAAGGCACTGGAACAGGTTGCTCAAAGAGGTGGTAAATGCTCCATCTCATGCAGTGTTCAAGGCCAGGTTGGACAGAGCCTTGGGTGACATGGTCTAGGGTAACATGTCCCTGCAAGTGGCAGGGGAGTTGGAACTAGATGATCTGAAGGTCCTTTCCAACCCTAACTATTTTATGATCCTACGATTCTATGTAGGGCAGCTTGCCCAAGCCTGGGCCCTTGAGTCTCCACTTGTATGTGAAAGCCAGCCTATATCAAAACAAATGCAGAAGAGAGTTTTGTGTAATTTTTGAATGAGCTCAGGAACTGGACATAAACTTATCTGTCTCTGACTAATGTTTATTTTGAACCTCTGAAAATAGGATAGTGGATCCTACATAAGTCATATAGAAGTTTTTGAAGCTTTTGACCTTGACAATTTAATAGGACCAATTGTTTTTTTTTATATATATTACATAAATACCTTATTAGATAGAAACATTATTAGATAATAATGTTATCACAGTGACAGTCCTGTTGAAACCTGTTACTGGCAATCAATGGACTTGCAAGAATATCAGTAATGTTCACAAGTACAGATAAAAACCTTCTGTAGTGTCTCTATTGCTTTTCTTGAAGTAGCTCAAGATTCTGATTAATTATTCATTTTCTCTAATGTTTGAAGATAGGTCGAGATAAGTTTAATTAAAAAGCGTCAGTGTTGAGGAGGGTTCTGTGGGGGATTTTTCTGTTACCTTTCTTCCCTTGATGTTTAAAGAAGTTACCCTACTGAGGTTATTTTGTCAGGTTTCTGTCAGGCTGGCTTTCCTGTGTTTTGCAGCTCATTGCTGCACTGTCTGATAATCTTAGTACACTGACTGGCTGCAGTTATTACCCTTTATATGAAGGATCTATGTTGAAAGGCAGTTATGAGTTTCTGTCCCAGTGGATTGTATGATGAGGCTGAAGCAGGCTGTCATCCAAAGCTGTATAATAGCCTCAGCTGGGAAATACAAAAGTGCCATGGATTATTGATAGAGTCATATCTGCAGTTCTGCTGACAAATTTGATGCCTCTTTTGCTAGGTTTCTGTTATTAAGAAATATCTCTGTTAGTATGTCTCCCCCTCTCTCTCCCTGTGTGTTCAATTTGGTTTGGCTTCTGATTTGGCATTGTACCATATATATACCAGTGAAAAACAATATTATACTTAATAACCCTAATGTTACAAGGAAAAAAATTATGAACTTAACAAAGTGCTAATGATCTTAATTAACAAAAACCCCTAGAAATACAAATTTAATGGGCCATTTAAAATTATTTTTTATTCTACTTTTTGTTTCCTTCAAATACTTCATAAAGCACTAATATGCATCATTTTTTCCTTATCTTGAATATCTGTAGTACGAAGGAAAATGTAGAGAAAGGAAGATTATTCTAGCAGTTCTTAAAAATTTAACTGATGTGAATAAAATGTCTTTCACTTATTCATCAGAATTATACCCACATTGACATCAAAAATATTCTTCTCTCTTCACGTCATCATATGGCATAACTGTTATAGGGAAAACTAAAAATACAGTTCTAAGATTTGGATTGACACATCTGCAAGAAAGTTAACTATTTGTTTTATATTACTGTGAAAGTTTTACCACTGCTTCCTCTGTGTTGTAGATCGGTTTTTCTCTAGCTAAAGTGTAAAAGTTGTTTAATGGAAAAATGGGGTAAATTACAGTGGCAATGGGGACTCTGCAAAGCAGGTTTATTTTCTCTTCTCTCCATCTCATATTCAGTCCATATTCAGGTATGGAAGAATGAGAGGCAGTATTTGGTTAAAACTGAACTATATGTCCAACTGGAAATCTTGTGACACCAAACACAGTGGTAGCAGTTAAGGAAACCTGAAAGATGCTGGTCTTTCAAAAGATGTGAAATCAAGAGCCAGCTAATTAAAAAGCATTTTGGCTAATCATTTTCAGAGAAGGGAGACACCACCTCTAACCCAGGTGATGAAGTTTTGAGTTCTCCCACATAGATCCTCTATCCACAGAGGATCTGGCTGGAGCCCATTCTTTTAAGGCATAATGGG
Organism: Nestor notabilis; assembly: GCF_000696875.1. Lineage (NCBI taxonomy): Eukaryota > Metazoa > Chordata > Aves > Psittaciformes > Psittacidae > Nestor > Nestor notabilis. Next base: position 40,014 of record NW_009915955.1, read on the forward strand.
CTTGTGTCACTGACTTCACTTCTGACAGCAGCCAGTTGAGATTTACTGGAACATTTTAAAATTAGGCGAAAATGGTGAATGCTAAGCTGTCCCTTTTATTAACTCCCTTTTAAAAATACAGAATAAGTATGGAAAAATTAAGAACAAAGGAAAATCACACTACTGTTAATGAAGACAGTGATTAAACAAGGACAGTGCAATCAAAATCCAAGCAGTGCTTTAATGCTGTAAAGTTTTGCTAAAGACTAGATATTCCAAAAGACTCTTTTACATATGAACACCTAGGTACCTATCAGTGGTAAATTAATTACTTTGTGCCAAATGTCCGTTTTACAAGAGAGCATTAAAATGTTCTGTTCAGCATATAAATATTGTGGGCATTGTCCTTCACTTGTTAAGTTAGACATAAGTGTTGATACAGAAGTTAATTAGCTAATTTTGACAAACTGCTCTGAGACAGATGGTACTTGATTATTCTGTGTCTTATGTCATTGTGTTATGCTGGGTACAGCAGAAAAGGGGCATGATGGCTTGGTCCAACCAGACTGCTGTCCTCTGGGTTAGGTAGAGCTCCAAGGAGGGAAAGGGAAGTTGTTTCTTTCCTAGGAGCTTTCTCAGAAGGATAAGTCTTCATAGGATGTTGTGGAACAGGGAACTGGGGAGTCGTAGGTGAGCTGGAAGCCTGCAACACAACAGAGATTAGGCAGGGAAGAGTTATATATCCTAACCTTCAAGGTAACAAACTGCAAAACCTATCTTTCTAGATGCCCAGAAGTGACTGTGGAGTTTGCAGCAATCAAAAAAAAAAAATTTACTGAGTTTTCTGCTAACTACAAAAGGAAAAAAAACAGGTAAAAAAACCAAAACATGAAAAGCTTTAGTTCACTTAGCTTTCTGGGGTTCTTTATTATGAGAAAAAATGGAGAAAGGAGCATTATGTTTTGGCAAGCTCAGGGACCCATTGTGACAACTGTGATAGAGTGAGGGAGTGTGTGAGGAGTGTATACCTTTTTATGATAAACACAAACGTATGTAACTATCTAAAAGTGTTAGCCTGTTGTCTGCCTTGACTTTGTTTCCTGAAGTAGTTGTCCTGGGTTCAGCTACAGCAGTCATTTTTTCTCCTTCTTAGTAGCTGGTGCAGTGCTGTGTTTTTGACTTTCAGCCTGGGAACAATGCTGATAACACCGATGTTTTTAGTTGTTGCTAAGTAATGTTTACTCTGACCAAGGACTTTCTCAGTCTCATGCTCTGCCAGGGAGGAGGGGAAGCTGCGAGGAAGCAGAGACAGGACACCTGACCCAAACGGACCAAAGGGGTATTCCATACCACAGCACGTTATGCCCAGTATATAAACTGGGGGGAGTCACCCAGAAGGCCCAGATCACTGCTCGGGTTGGGCTGGGTATTTGTCGGTGGGTAGAGAGCAATTGTATCCTCTCCCCTTGTTATTTCCCTTATCATTATTATTATTGGTGGTAGTAGTAGTAGTTTTGTATCATCTCTTAGTTACTGGACTGTTCTTATCTCAATCTGTGGGAGTTACATTCCTCCTATTCTCGTCCCCATCCCTGTGGAAGCGGGGGGAGGAAGGAGAGGAGTGAGTGAGCGGCTGCGTGGTTCCAAGTTACCAGCTGGGCTTAAACCACTACGGTAGTTAAAAGAGAAATCAGATAATACCCCCTGGTTTTGCAAAGAGGAATGAATGAAGTTCTTTAGTTGAAAATATATTTATTGGATGGATATACTGAGATACAGTTGTATAAGCCAGTATTTATCAGTAATGGTATCTATGTCTGTCTATATGTGTAATGATTTCTGTGTGTATGTGTGTAAACATATATGTATGTATCTCTATACACACAATGAGATTCATTACAGTAGTTGTACACATGTATCCCACTGATCCATATGCTTTTATCATGACTTAGATAGCAGGTCATGTGTCTGTCAGCACTGTATTAGAGCAAAGAAAAATTTGCATACAGTCATGGTTTAATCTTTCAGCTTTTGCATAAGAAAACATTCCAAGAGAGTTCGGAACAGAATATACATATAAGTAGAAGGCCCCCTTTGATAAATAGTTCATATTCTTCAAGCTGAAAAATTCTGGATGAGCATAGGACCAATGGGCTCTATGTTTATGTCCAAGAAGCATTCCTGGATATCGTGCGCAGAGTGTAGTGTTACATGTTTTCTGTATTCCTTCCAAGTGCTATGTTGCCGTTGCTGGTTACAGCAGACCTACTCAAAGAGCAACTGCAGAGTATATGCAACAGATTAATGATGAGAATTTCTTAATCCTCTTAGTGAACACTGAAATGCAATATCTTACAGGAGCTAGTCAAACAATCTTTTACATGTAATGTTATTTTCTTCCTCCTTCTCTGTTGCTGAACTGTTAAGGAGCTGACCCTGACTTTCTCCAGTTATTGGTAAGAAGTTGGCAGCAAAATTGAATACATTTTACTAATTCACTAAAAAGCAAAGATGGTTTTGGATTTTTTGGTTTTGTTTTGTTTTTTTTTAATTGATTTCCATATTTCTGAATTCAGAGCATGGTGAATATAAGAACTTTGTCAGCTGATAAGCTGAAGTGTAGATTTTCCTGAACTAATGGGATCTTTGGTCCACACCAAGTGGAGTCTCTTGGAACAGTTGGTGTTGAGAATGCCAAAACAGGGTATGGAGACAGGTGTAGTCAACAAGGGCTGCCAGTATTTCCACTGTGATATATTTACTGTGACTACCTCAACCAGACTGATGGTTGGTATTGATAAAGCTTTCCCAAAGAAGTCCCTCAGGGGTTGGTGTTGGGACTGATCCGGTTCAACATCTTTGTCAGAAACATGGACAGTGGGATTGGGTGCACCCTCAGCAAGTTTGCTGACAACACCAAGCTGTGTGGTTTGGTTGATATGCTGGAGGGAAGGGATGCCATCCAGAGGGACCTGGACATGCTTGTGAGGTGGGCCAATGCCAACCTTATGAAGTTTAACCAAGCCAAATGCAACATCCTACACCTGGGTCAGGGCAACCCCAGGCACAGCTACAAACTGGGTGGAGAAGAGATTCAGAGCAGCCCTGAGGAGAAGGATTTGGGGGTGTTGGTCAACAAGAAACTGAACACGAGCCGGCAGTGGTCTCTCGCAGCCCAGAAAGCCAACCGTATCCTGGGCTGCATCAAAAGAAGAATGATCAGCAGGTTGAAGGATCCTGACCCTCTACTCTTCTCTCATGAGACCCTGTGTCCTGGGTTCAGCTGTAAGTTATTCTCCTTCTTAGAAGCTGGTACAGTGCTGTGTTTTGGCTTTAGTCTGAGAACAATGCTTTAAATTTTTTTAAGTAATGTTTACTCTGATCAAGGAGTTTTTCAGTCTGTCATGCTCTGCCAGTGAGGAGAGGTACAAGAAGTTGGGAGGAAGGAGAGACAGGACACCTGACCTGAAATAAACAAAGGTGTATTCCATTCCACAGCACACCATGCCCAGTATATAAAGTGGAGGGAGTTTACTGGGAAGGATCAGATTGCTGCTCGGGTTTGGCTGGGTATCAGTCAGCAGCTGGTGAGCAATTGTTTTGTGCCTCACTTGTGTTTGTTGGTTTTTTCTCTTCTCTTTTTAGCTTTATATTTATTTATATATAT
>NW_009915956.1:0-35292 GCF_000696875.1 Nestor notabilis
CCTTCTTGAAAATGGGGGTTACATTTCTCTTACATTTTTGTGTATCTGGCATTGTAAAGAAAGTGAGAATGTCCTGTAGTGTTTCATGTTCATTGCGTCTAAATCAGTTTCACCACCTCCCTGTGTGCTGTTTACATTTAGAAGAATGGGTCAAAGCCTTTTCCCCAGAGAAGAAATCAGATTATATGAACAGCTTTCTGGGTGGCCTATCAAAAATTTAAGATTTATGTTAGGAAAACCAGGTTTTAGGAACATAAGTAAAGAGAAAATGTTAAAATTAATTATGAAAACACATCAGAAGAAAGGAAAGTCAACAAAGGCTGCTTCTAAACCACCTAAACTGTGGTTTAGATGACTGTGTTAAAGGACTTATGCCTTCTGTTTTTCCTGTATAAAACATTTTATATGTTTTATATTCTGCTGACCTAGAAAAGTTAATTTGTTGCTTACTATTTCTTACCTGGACTAAGTCTTTTGCACAGACATGTCTTAAGCCCATTTAAGGAAGCCACACAATTGGACCAGGGTGCTGTGACTTTACAGCTTCAAAGTTGAAGGAATCAGGGATGTTGTCCCCTGTGTAGTAGCTGTGCCAGAGGCAAGCTTTGAGGAGTACTAAAGGACATAACAGAAAAGAAAAGAAAAAAAAAAAAAAAAACAAAAAGAAGAAAAAAAAGAAAGAAAAAGAAAGAAAGAAAGAAAACTTAAAAGACTTTTAAAGAAATGAGCTGGTAAATATTTTGCTATCTTCTTTTACAAGACCTTATTTGTTCCCGGTTTAGCTAGTTCTAAGTTCAAACATTTCGAATACCAGTGACCCTGGATGTTGCCATAAGAGTCTTCCAAACTGAATTTTCCAACTGATTCTAGTGATTATCCTCCATTGTGTAAATTCCTGCTAAGTGTGTGGCAAACGTTAGTGTCTGCACATTCCAGATTGATAATGTCATCCAACTTCTTGCTGAATAGCACTTATCTGGGAGTAGAACATAAGCAAAAGAAAGAAAAAATAGTTCCCTGCTGCTCAGAAAGCACGGTCTTGTGATTAAGACACTGCTTTCAGTCTTAGAAATTATATGTTTAATTGCCAGATCTTTCACAAATTTACTTATATGCAAATCACTTCCTCTCTTTCTGCTTCACTTTCCTAGCTGCAAGTTCAGGATTTACAGCTACCTCTGCTGTAACTAACGCTATTTAAATCAAAGTCTGTTCAGCGGAGTACTAATCAAAACATCAGCCTGGGTTCACACCTTGGTCTGCCACAAAATACTGGTGACACCCCAAACATGTCACTTAGCCTGTTTTTTAGCTTGATTTTCATCTCCCTGATGTGAACCATAAGCCGTATCCTCTCTCTGGGGTGTATATTCGGTAATATTTTCAGTGAGCTTTTGTGATGGTTTTTCAAACAGCATTATTACCTAGATAGATTTTGGATGAAACTGGTGCAGCACAGGAGGTATTTCTATTGTTTAGACAAGTTATCTTTGTCATGCTGAAAGAAAAGAAGAAAATGAGAGGGAAAATGAAACCTACACCTCACTAAATAACTGCCATTAGGGATTTTATAGTTGGTGTTTCTTCTCTAAAAATGATTGGGATGTTGGTCTTATAATCCTTCATGTAATTTTCATGATAAGTGCTCGACTTTTCTAGTTAGCTTGAGTCTGCCTCAGGTGAGAGATGTGCATCATATGTTTTATGCATATTGCTGGTTGAATACTGGTGCTGAATGCTTTTCACATTTCCTGTATGATTTGAAGGCTCCATCTGAATCCTGACCTGCCATTCCTACTTTTGTCTTTTATTTCTCCTTTTAGAAGTATTCATTGTTTCTTTTCTTTTTTTTTTTTTTTTTTTTTTTTTTTTTTTTATTTGGCTGGATTTTGTTTTTCTTTCTCTCTCCTCCTTCCCCCGCCCCTGCTTCTATTACAGCTGTAAAAATGAAAAATTATTTTTTTGTATATATACACAATTTCTTTTGAAACTTTCTCACTCATGACTGACTAATCACTACTAAGGGATATGGGAACCACTCTCAATAATGTGGTTTAAGAAGGATATAAAACTAGAGCAGAACAAAGAAAGAAATATTCACCGCAGTACAATATGGTGCTAAGGTCTCTCTAGTATTTTAGTGCTGGCAATATTTCCTTTGCTAGCGTGGTTATAACTGCATTTCACACACACACACACACACACACACAGAGTCACAATTTACCACCTCTTATTTCTCATGACCATGATCCCACTAATCTTCAGGTATTTCCCTATGTCAGTGGAGGTAAGGTTTCTTAGCCAATGGCTGGACAGCACCTCCATATCTTATGTGCTTCAGGGGTTGTTAGTGAGGTCCTGCAGACTGTACACCTATGGGCATCTGAAGTGCACTGGTGGTCTTCGGGAATGCATTATCTGGTTCAAATCTGGAATGGGAACAGCAGAACATGGAGTGATGAAGCAGACTCTTAATTTAAATGGAAACGTTAATGTAGACAACCTTCAGTTCATCTTGGAACTCATCTGTTTGCTTTTAGATAAGTACTGTCTGGATTTGCAATGGTATTTTAACGTTACACTTCTATTTGGATCCTAAATACACATCAGTTTCCATGAGAGTTAAAACAGAATTTTATGTCTCTTAGATAAAAGCCATTATTTCACTTTGGCTTATTTTCTTGTCCTTCTTGTCACGTTGAAGTTCAAATCCTATGTTTTCTCCACAGGGATAAAAAAATGTCCTTCCTCCTAGAAATTCTGACATTTTTGAAATTCAGTTTTCTGGCAAACTTTGTCATGTATTTTGTTTGCATACAGCCATACAAAGAAATATAATACAGATTCTTTCCTGGGGGAAAAAAAAAAAAAATCTAAATCCCCAACATTTCTTTGTATCATCACATTTCTTAAATCTATAATTGATTTATTTTATACTCTTTTAAAAATTCTCTTTTCCTTTCTTCTTTCCTTGCCTTTCCTTGCCTTTGTTTGCCTTGCCTTGCCTTGCCTTGCCTTCTTTCCTTCCCTTGTTTTGTTGATTTTGGATTTTTCCCTCCTTAACACTGCATCCTATCAAGTGACACCCTCTGAAGTCTCTGGACTACAAATCCACAAATACAATCCTCCTGTCCATGCTTTGTCTGCTACTTCAGCACTTGAAGTGAAGGTCCACCAGACCTTTGGTCTTGGCAGCTGCAGCCACGGCAGTGAGATGGAGTCACATCTGCCTCTCTTTCTGATGGCATTGGAAAGTTCTCCATACAGGTGCCTGGGCCACGGAAGAGTGTCTAAACCCCAACGTCTGGCTTTTGTAATGACTGCTGCAGGTGTTTTTAACCTGCAGTTTAAGAACAGTTCTCGCAGATGCCAGCTAGCCCATCCTATGCCATTCAGCAGAAGCTTCTTCTGTATCTATTCCACTATTGTTTTGTTTCTTTTTATGGCTGCCTGTTTCTCTGCAGGTAGCTCAGTGATTAGCGAAGCAGCCGACTCTGCCTTTTTCAGCTCATCTCAGGGTTCCAGGCAAAACAAGCCCATTTGAAGCAGAGCCCGACACTCGCAGTAATTCCCCATATGTTGATTTTCACACCAGCCTTGGGTGGCTGCACCTCATTATTTGATTTTCTCTGCGTCAGTTTTGTATGTGTGAGTGCATGCGTGTGTGTGTCTGTGCATGTGTGGCTTTTCTTTTCATTCTAGTTTGACCTAAATAGAGGAAAGTGTGGGTTGCACTTTAGTTGTAGGTGCCACTTCAAAGACTCGGAATGTTACAATCTGCAAATAAGTACTTTAAGGGAGGGGAGGTGAGGAGAAGACATCAGTATGCATTTAGGGATGTCACTTGTGACAAGACTAACAATGGAGGAACTCCAGAGGCTCTGATTTCTATGGGTATTATACCCCATATGTTTCTGGAGCTTAGGGGGTGGATTTTTAAAGGGCGCATTTGCATATCACTAGATCTAATGCAGTTAAGTTTATGATTTAGCAAAACTGAGCTGAAAGGGAAATACCACAGAAAGAAAATATATGATCCTTCTTAATAAAATAAAGGATCCCAGCTTCCCAAAGACTTTGGATTACACAGGAAAAAACCAAAAAGAAAACAAAAATAGAAGTATTCTTATGAACCATGATCAAATACACTTAAACCCAAAGTGTGAATTATTGGGAACAGCTAAGTACATTAAGCAGACAATATAGCTTTTACCATAAGATTCAACTCTACATGTAAAGAGGAAGCACTCTTGGGATTTGCAGATGCGTATGGTTAAGAATTACAATTATTTACTTCAACCTGTTACTGCTATTGCATGTAAGTCTGTCACTCAGCCCACATCTGGTTACTGTGCATTGTAAGCAGTGGACTCTGACTTTCTGTGTGGTTAAAGATAAACAGGCAAAATACAAAAAAATAGATATGCCTCTGGGCACGTTGTGGCTTGGAATGGGCTGCAAAGCTCTCCACAGTTTCCTAGTTGTGAGTCCAATTTATCATAGCAAGTTAACTTTTGCATTTCCACTTTCTCTACAAACTCCTTAGGGAACACCAAGCACTACTTGCCTTTCAGTTCATGCTTTCAAGCCACTTCCTTCGAGAATGTTTTTCACTTTATAAATCACTCAATGAAAAATTATTCTTCAGGAAATTAATATTGAGAACACATTTTAGAAGCCAGAATTGTAAAACTAACACTGAGAAATGTGCTGGTTTACTACAGGAGAAAGGGAGCAGCAGCCTCCATTGCTGGGTAAAAAGAGTAAAGTTTGAAGCCCATCCATCCATGATAACCCATTGGGCTGTAGCCCTTCAGGCATGCCACTTTGTATAGCCAAAGTTATGGCAGACTGAGTGATGTGATGGAGCTGACCTCACATTTTGCTATATGAGACCCCATTTCAAGGCCAAGGAAGTAAATGATGAGTAAATGTATATCTTGAGTATTTTTTTCAACTGACTTTATCACTCAGCTAGAAAACATAGCACAACGGGTTCTACACTTGTGTGGTTAACTTTTCACTCTACAACTTAACTATGCCAATCCGGACCTTATTAATTCTAGTTTTATACTGAGATATTCAATCTCATACATTTTTATGTGTATATAAGGTATGATAATGTAAGCAAACTATCATTAAATAAGGTAGGGTTTGAATTTACAATATATCACATGATAAGTGCTTGTGTATGATCTTTTAGTAATAGGGAGAAACTCTCACACTTAGGAGAGAAATTTAAGTTATACGACATCTGTAACAGAGTAAGAACACATATTTGGGTTGAAGCCCATCTACACAATACCTTGTGCTATCTTGTTTGTCTTTCCCACTAAAATAAAAGGGAAATAAATGTAGGTAATTTAGGCGTCATAAAGACAGCAAAGCAGAATTATGTAGAGTCTAGCAGTTAAGGCATTCGCATGAGTTGTGGAAAGTGTAAATTGGAGCTGCCTGACATGAAGGAGGGACATCTGTGTAAAACATAAAGGGAAAACTAGCTGCTGTTTTCAACACTATGTACTCTCCTACTGCATGTCTGAACACCAGTGGCTGCCTTCTGCACAAAATCCAGCACTGTAGATGTGCACTGGGCTCCCTGTGAGACACAGGTGAAAGGATGCCCAGACAGGCAATCCTAAGAAGACTCAGGTAGAAACAGCTGCTGGGCTGCTTGCCTGTGTCAAGATGATGGGTTTGGGTATGTGCTGTAATGGAGTTTTAAGGAGCTCTGTAAGTCTTGTGGCAAAAAAGAGAGATGCCTGTGAATGCTGAGATGCCTCAGGTTAGGGGTTGGTGAGTCATTATTGCCGAGTTAGGTGGTTAAACTGTGTCTAAAGTTACATTTTTCAGTCTAGCTCATTACAGGAATGAGCCTTACAGGCTCTACTCTTTTGCATTGAACAAAAATTCTCAAATACCTACACCTTTTTGATATTCTCTTACATATCCCTTACCCTTTGCATAGTATCTCTTTAGGCTCAGAAAATAACAGAGGGAAGGACAGTGGAAGTCCTCAGCATTTGAATTTTACAGGCAGTGAAGAAGGCAGCATTAATTTCCCTTCACATTCGCAATGGCTTCAGAATTGTTTGTTTCCTACCAAAACTACTAACTCTCCCGCCACTGTCACTGACATTGCAAATCACTGCTCATGCAAAAAGCAATACGCTACTCAAGTGCATTGTTACTGAATTCTATTGTCCATCATAGAGGCAAAGCTGACAGCAATACTGTCTGTCTACAGAGCAAACTCAGCAGCCAACGGGGAGTGAGATTGATGTCTCTGCACCAGGAAGCTTTGGCCAGCCAAGTGCTTCTGCAATATGACAAGACCTCAGCAGCAGCTGCTCGAGTTACTCTGTAGAAAGGGTTGCGTTTCGCAAACAATTTTGGTGGCATAATGGACTCCCTCCTGCTGTGATTAGACAGCAAATTATTCCATTAGATGGAATTAGATTATTATTGTTATTATTTATTATTTACTAAGTGCCAGCTGCACTCAGTGATATTCATATCTATTAAGCAGGGGGAAAGGAGTTACTTTAGCACATATACAGGCAGCAAGGTAGGTGCATGCAGCCGTTACAGGTACATGGTCATTTGTTCATAAGGGGGAGGGTCATGGTGCTCTTGCCGAGGTCATTGCAGAAATGTCTCCTAAATGTAAGTTTAAATAAAACACACTGTAAGGAGAAATACTGTCCTAATATATAAGTAAGAGAGAAAAACTGTTTTGAAGTTAAAAGGCATAGGGAGAGAAAAAAGATTCTTGGGAGATGTTTTCTCTAAGAACAAAGAGAATGATGCAGAGGAACATGCACCTGAGAAGGATGGTTCTGCTGAGCTCCAGGGGTCTCACACATTAAAATCAGTTCTGGGGTGATATTGCTCATTCTGTGATCAGGCATCCTGGAGCAAAGTGGGGAAAAATTTTCTACTGAACCCTAACATTCCCAGTTCGTGTTGGGGTGAAAGGCTGCACAAACTAAAGGGACAGGTCTCATGGGAAAGCCCAGGAATATTTTACAGAGTCATTTTTCTCTCTGCTTCGTCTATTGGTATTTTAAGTTCTTTGAAACTGGAACTGAATTTAGGGAGTTAGAATTTCTTAAGCCTCTCATCCTGCTTTGAAAGTCTCTGCAGAGCAAATCAAGACAGTTAATTACCAAAAGCAGCATTTTTATGCTTTTAAGCAGCAAAAGGTTGAGATACAGAGAGAATTCCACAGAAAATATTTTTTAAAAAGCTTCTTATTGAAATAGTTTTAATAAGTCACTCACATCTTTTTATCTGATCTTTTTTTCTTTTTTTTTTCTTTTTTTTTTTTTTTTTTTTTTTTTTTTTTTTTTTTTTTTTTTGTTTCAAAATACACACTTTTTTTTTTTTTTTTTGTTCTGAGTTAGTTATTCAGTACTACAACTACCGATCCTTTCAGGATGGCTATGTGTTCTTTGTGTCTTTAAGTTCCATGTATTCCATATGATTCATTCCTTATTCTGCATGGGTCATGTATTTAAATGTCCTGCCTGAAACTCTTCCTTTTCTTCACCCTGAACCTTTTTCCTTTTTCCCACCTTCCAGCTTTCCAATTCCAGTTACTAACACAGTTTTAAGGATTACAGCCTCATTTTATTTAATGGAGTGTGCACAGCTATATTTCATTATTGCCAGAAAAATCCATATGCCACATTTTTAAAAATAAATCCCCACTAGAAATGTTGGAAACCTTACAGACTTTGATTGAGATGCCCCAGGTCAAACTGAACATCTGGGAAAGAACTTCTGCCTAGGAAATGGTTGTGCATCCTTGAATACTCCAGTGGCCTCGCTCTTGGAATAGGCTTAGGTGAAGCTGTGTGTAAAACACAAAGATGACATTAAATATTTCCATATGTAGATCACTACTTTTCTCCTACACTGTTCTGGCAGCCCACTAGTGTACATATGCCATTGTGGCACTGGTTTAGTATTAATACTCTTATCAATAGAAGATGGTCAAATAGTGTTTGCCAGATATATAATTTTGTAAATGCTGGCTTTTCCCCCTTCCTTTTGGCATTGCAAACTATTCACAAATCAGTTGTTAATCTATTCAGTGTTTAAGGATAAGAGTCTGAGCCAAAACCCCTTTGAAGTGAATGAAAAAATTTCCATGGACTTCAAAGAGCTCTGGATCAGCCCCTAACAGAATAAGATCACAAACAAACACATAGTAGACAATCCAGTTACACATAAAGCAGTTTGCATATATTTAGACACAGTAAACGCATCGCTGTCATAGCAATTAAAAGCTCACATCCAAAATCTGAATCTTAAAATAGTCAGTTAGAGACATCATCTTATTTTCATTCTGAGGAAGAAATGTAAATCTAGATAGGGAACAAATGAACTGGTAACACATACCAGACATTGTATGTTCTTTACAGGGCTGTATATGAAAGATCCAATAAAAGGAAGACTTTGAAAAATTACAATATATAATGTCATTCAGGTTCATTTGAATGTTTCATCATTCGTTAGGTTTTGAAATGTTATATTATAAGGTTTTGAAAACAATCTTCTATTTGGCTCATATTCTTTTTTCTCTCTTATGAATAACATGATATATTTAACTCACCTTACTCTCTTTTTAATATTTTAGGTGTATGAAATTAGTTTAAAATACTGTCTTAAGACTCCTTCTTCTTAATATTCCTGGTGTCTCAAAATATTTTATCTCCCATAAAACCTCAATATTACTGTGTAGAGTTCATCCACTGTTGCGGACTCCCTGTAGAATTCTAAAACTCCAGGATTTGGAACATAGTAACTTTTATCCAGAAGAATTTCAAAATACTTCTTTCTATGCTTTACATTTAAAATGGATACTAATATGGGTTCTTTCATTACCAGAAAGCCACTGGTAAATAACCTTACCTTTCCCTGGAAAAATGCTGGAAAATACTGCAGATGTATAAATGGAGTAGTATCCCTTCCTTCTTGCTATCTAGGAGTTAGACATGTGTGTAGCTATGGGAGAGTGAAGACAGAAGTGGGCACAGAGGTAGCTGGGCAGAGGAGAAATATTTGAGCAGGTATTTCCAGAAGATGATTTATCCCACACAAAGACAAGTGCCTTTTAGAAGTGTGGCAAATTTTTGTTGGAACTTCAGTATTTGCCTAGCATGGCTCTCAACTGACTGAAAACAATCGGTTTAGTTTCATCACCTACTTTTAAAACAGTGTGAGTTGAAACATACTGGCAGGGAGCACAGGATGAAAAAGCTGGTAACAGGAGTAAGCAATATTGGTTTCTAATATCAACAGTGCAGGCAGATGTCACATCCCCAGCTGGGATGTGCACATATATATATCTACATCAGTACAGGTGCATATGTTTGTGAATGTATGGAATCCATATTTTCTGAGTTAAAAAGCAATACTAAAACATGTGAGAAATGAAGGCATCTTCCAAAATTAAACTTCTTCAGAACGTGGAAAGAAATCAGCTGATAAAAGAAAATGTCATGGCACTGCAGACATCTGAACTGTAATCTACCAGCTCATTTCTGATCATGCATCTTGGAAAGGAGACTTATACATGGGCATATGTAAATCTCTAGGACAGGGTTCAGAGAGGGATATTTTATGTAACAGAGGTATCAGCACAGAACCTTAAACATTATGAAGGGGTGCCTATGCACAAAAATACTTAAGTACTGGCTTACTTAGAAATATATGTGCAAACATTTTAAATGCAAAAGTTTCAAGGTCCTTTCTGTATGAACATGAATGTTTTATTGAGAATTCCTTGAAAGTACACGATTAAAGTTTAGCATGTGCTTAACCTTTACTGAGAAACAATAGAGCTAACAGAAATTCAAGTTCAAAATATTTCTTATTAGAAGCTGGCTTTTTTAATTTTTTCACACTTATTTCAAATCAAGTTGAGAAAAATAAAAACAAAAAAAAAAGGAAAGATATGTGCTGTAACGTTTCTTCTCCATTTTAGCTAATTTCAGATTGATTTTCCTTTTGTTTCTCTTATTTTTCTTCTTCGTTATTTCTCCCTTCTTCCTCAGTCCTGGGAAAAAAGACTAAGTGGAACAGAAAAAAGGGAATTGGGAAAAAAAAAGCTTAAAATATGCAGCAAAAAGGGACAATTTTTATAAATGAAACTTGCTAATATATTTAATGGAGAAAAATTAAAATTCAGAAGATGTTTCTTGTTAGAAAATATTTTACCTTATTTTCCCAAACTCTGTCCATTGACTTTCCCTAATGCAACACCATTTTCAACTACCATTATATATTTTGTTGTCTGTAACATCCAAGGCTGTTTGAATCCGTGAACATTCAGTGAAATGCAAAGTACATTTTTGATACCAGAAAGATGTGCTTAGAGCAAGCTTCTGTTAAAATGTTCTTAGTTTCTAGCACTCTGCTAATCATAGTCTTAGACTGAGAGAGGAAAAAACCTTTCCATTTGCTAAAATAAACATTGACTTAATTTCCCTTGTTAAATTTAGGCCATTCCCCACTTTAAAACTTCTCATTGATTTTACATTCACTCCTCTGATGTAAAATCATCAGCTACTGATTTTACATCTGTCTTTTAGCTGCTGCTGCTGAGCTAACCTCAGCTACTGGCATATTGTACCGAATTAGTATTTCTCCTGCTATGGCAGCTGCTGATGGAATTGAGACAGGCTGATATGACACCTCCAGCCTCCTCGCTACTGCAGACACTGCAAAGAAGCAAATGTTGAACAACAGTTGCAAAACATTAGCACAAAATATCACTGTACCACAAGCAGGGGGAGATGATACTTCTTTGACTGTATTTTCTTGTGTGTCTTGTCTCTGGTACCATAATGCAAAGTCATTAAGTAAAATGTAAACCTCCTGGGTGAGATTCATCTGCCCAAATATAACTGTAGACATCTGAGCCAGTCACTTGAGCCTCTGTAATCGATGGAGAATCAAGCACATTTAAGGCACAGTTCATCTAATCCTAAGGTAAAAGTCAAAAAATAGGTCATTGAATTGTGCCCTAGATGTTCCTATTTCTCTTTATTAATAGATAGAGAGACTGAAGTATGAAGTCCCTTACATTTCTACTCTGCAGACACTTAACACAAGGTGAAATGATTCCCACCCCTAGGCCTGGCCCTGGAAAGGGCTCAGCTGAAGTGAAAGCTGTTGAATAATTAAAGCTCATTGCCAGACTGGATCCTCAGAGACTAAGTACTCTGAATGAGAGAGGATGATCATCCAAAGCAGCCACATAAGGGTCCTGTGGATTATGCTGTGGTGCTGTAAGTTATGAGCAATGGTTTCCCACAGTAGGTTCCAGAGGTGGCAAATGAGACTAGTGTTAGAGATACTGCCTGAGCATCAATAGAAACTCATTCACTTGAAGAGATCTGAAGCTCCTGAGCTTCTAAATGAACTGATAAAATTCTCATAGATTTTGGGAAGGTATCTACCTTACCAAGACTACCTATAATTTTTCTTTTTAATGGTTATATATTTACAGAAAGAATACTTTTTAATGTTCCAAGCAGATTCTTTAGAATTAATTGGAGAAAAATAAACCATGTGAATGTTTTGGGTTTTTTTGTTTTGTTTTGTTTTTTTTTAACACATTCTGAATCATTGGAAAAACACTATGGATTATTTCATCTGCTTTTATGGTTGCCACAGACTGAGATAAAACTGGGTATATCTCTTACATTTTCCTCTCTGTACCATAAAAGGCAGAATAAATGTGGACATTTGACTGTGAGTATCATCTTGTGCAATTAATCCCCTTTCCTCCTTATGTCTCTGAAAAAATCTCTCTAAGAAATGGTGCTTTCTGAGATTAAAGGTAAAATTCATTATTCTAGTGCATAAATATAGGTATTACAAATACTTATTTAAAATATTTTTGATATAAGAATCCTTTCTTTGTTACATACATGAATGAAACCCATCACAATTCAACAGGCCAAGTGAAGATTTATCTCCTCTCCTTGAAACTTTGATTTTTTATGCTTTCCATTATTTGGATTCCTTTTCATAAAGGACAGCAAATGTTGAAATGGGAAGAAAGAGGAAAGAGAAGAAAATGGGCGAAATGTTTCCCATTCTGCTTAATGAAATGAGTTTAAAAAAAAACAAAAAAAAACCCAAAGCCAACCCTGTGAAGATGTAAACTGCTTCTGTAGAGGGATGGCAAAAATGCAGGGAATCATCAGCTGAATTCCCATATTAAGGAGGACACATTTTCTTTTTTTTTTCCAGTTCCGCTAACTCTATACAAGCTGCAACTTGTGCATCTGAGCTGAAAGAACATGATCAGCAGCATGTGCTAACCAACCCCGACACTAAGATATTTAAGGCAGCTGTCAAGCAACACAACTTTCTTTTATGCCTCTTTTCAGAATTAATTAGCAGAAGAAGAGCTTTTAATACACATGTTCTTGCCAAGATGAACTTGGAATGAATCTTACTCTCCCTTCTACTACTGTCTGGTCCCACCAAACCTCCAGAGGAGATAACTGAGCAAGCACTTCTGAAAATATCCACCTGCTATTATCAATGCTTATAAATCAGGAGTTAAAAGAGGTGAAACATACAGCAGGTCTTTAAGTGCAACAGAAGAAGTTAGCCATTTTGGAAATACTTGACTTCAGAAATTCAAGCAAGTAGCTGTTTCTGTTGATTGTACTGAAAATATAGCTACTTTAAGTTTTAATTTCATTTGTTCTAGTTGCATTCATAATGTGGAACTTAATCCCTCTTTTGTTGCAAATTAATTTCAGGAAGTACTGCAGTTTTAGAAATCAAGCTGTAACTGTGCTTGGATGTGAGGACCACCAGACTGACATCAGTCTCCATCAGTTGCTTCACAGGCTGATGGAACTCTCAAGAATTTTTGGGACTTACCCCCCAGATTTGACAAATCCTTGGAATATCAGCAGTTTTTCTCAATGCTTCAGTAATCTCTTCTTTTATCTCATCAAACCAATGGGCAGTGAAAAAAAAAGGTGAAATCTAGCCAAGAAGGGTTAATAGAATTTACTGAAGTTCAGAGAAATTGAAATTTGAAATTAATTGAATCTGGTACACTCATTCAGAGTAACTTTCATTTTAACTAAACTAGTGACTAAACTGATTCAGAGTCTTGCTTTTACTGGAATTGTTTCACTGATGTCTCATTTTATTTGAGGGATCCACACTCCTAGTGGGTTTTTTTTCAGACACACTTAATCCCATTTTAGTCCTATCTGTATTCTGTATTTTATTCATCCTCCATTGGCTCAGTAGTAGTCCCACCTTAATTTTTCCCAAATCCTTTTTTTTTTTTTCCTTTTTTTCCCCCTTTTTTTTTTGTTTTGGTTGGTTGGTTGGTTGGTTTTGTTTGGTTGGTTTTGGGGTGGTTCTTTTTATGTTTGTTTGTTTTTTTAATAAATGGGCTCATTTCAGAAAATGTTTCTAGACTTGTGCAGTCAAAGAAATGGAAAAATATTCTTGTTTTCAGGCAGGTTCAGGAAGCAGTTGCTGTTGTAGTCAAACATGACTTAAGACAACTACAGTCAGACCCCCTTCACTTAACTTTAACTGTCTATAAGTTATATGCTCCACCAGAACTGGTCCTCTAGGCTTCCTTGATAGCAAAAAGAGAGGTATCAACTTTCCACATAGCAGTTAATTTAATCTGTTTTAAATTTTTTTGTTTGTTTGTTTTGTTTTTGTTTTTGTTTTTGTTTTAAGTTTGGATGAGTCATCCAGGGGAGAATTTATTATCCTCCCTTGACTGTAAAGGAAATTTGGACAAGACACTAGTTTAGGCTAGTTATCTAACTGTTAGACAACCAGTGTTAAATGAAATTAATACAGTGCCACAGAAAGACACACAGGAATTCCAATTCACTCCCCACAACAACAAAAAAAATGCTTGCATTTGACTTGGTTTATTATTCTAGTAGCTTTGTTTTTCATATTTTTTTATTATGTCCACCTGAGATTTCTCTAATAAAACCATATCAGTCTTGATAAACTTTATTCTGAAGGTCTTGCAGTAGTTAATGATGTAGTTCTTACATTCTCGTTCTTTTGGCCTTGTTGCTTTAAAGCACAGTCCTCAATGCAATCATGTCAGAAAAAGGAAAACATATGATCAACTACCCATGACCCTTAGGATTTGACAATGTCACAAATGTTGAGTAGCAGATTTTAACTGCCCTTCTGTCTCCCCCTCTCACCCCACCCTTTCCTAAATGTGTAGGTACTCAGTGTTATTTAGCTCCTGGTTTTTTATTTCTTTTTTTTTTCCCCTCCTCAATTTCCATGCCTAATGAGCCTGAGCTGAGTTAATAATGGATGTAATAAGTAATGACTCATTGTTTTGGGGCCTGTGAGTCTCTGTGTGCAATGGAAGAGGAAGCCAGGGCTCCGATGCTATTTGTTCTGCCATGTCACTCGCCGCCAAGCAATGCCACTCATCAATAAAAGGCAAGATGACGGATGAGTTCATTTAATGGAATTCCTCCGAGTGAGCTGCGGCCACTGCTCTTCAGTAGACTTGTTCTTTGAATCTCTCTTTTTCTCTCTTTCAGTCCCTCTTCCCCATCCCCATTTTTTTTTTAATATTCAGGACAGTTGGAAAGTGAGGCTGGCTGAGAGGTCTGCTGTGTGTGCCAGCAGCTCCTTCTGCTCTTAACAACTGCTATCCTAA
Organism: Nestor notabilis; assembly: GCF_000696875.1. Classification (NCBI taxonomy): domain Eukaryota; kingdom Metazoa; phylum Chordata; class Aves; order Psittaciformes; family Psittacidae; genus Nestor; species Nestor notabilis. The sequence continues at coordinate 14,708 of NW_009915956.1, forward strand.
ATCAAATCAAGGGCTTTGAGCAGGGAGATTAAATCTACACCACCTGATAGTGACATTGCATGGTATTTGTGTGTTTCTCCCTCCCCTCTGCCCCTTTCTCTCCCTCCCTTCCCTGGTGAAGATGGGTCTGGAGGGAAGCTCGTTAAGTGTTTGAGGAGAATAGGGTTTTAAATGTTCTCAATATGGCCCTGTACATGCTGAATGGCTAAAAAATCTCATTCCTTTGGAAAAGTATCAGGCTCTGTCTTCATGCCTAATCTACAGCACTGCATGTTTCCAAGGCCAGATTAGCTAAACAGGTTATTATTTCTGTTTCCACACACATGCATCTGCTCAGAAGAATGAATGAGGTTTTCTTCTCTCTGTACGTTTCCAGCTTCTTCTTCCTCTTCCTGCTTCTTCTGTTTTGCCCTCCCTTATTTATAGCTCCAAAGGTCTGGCTCTGGTGTAATATAATAGAATAATTTTCCAACACAATTTATGCAGGTGCAAAATGACACTGGACCAGATCTTCAGCTCTGGAGAATTAGGATGAATTCACATAGATCTGCATATTAATGGATGATATGCTTCAGCAGGTTATAACTAAAACATGTCAGAATAGAAGAAACATTAGGAGAATTTTTACTTAAAACTCTCACAAAGTATACATCTAACTTTAGTTTCTGAGACTGCCTAGTTTAATATAAAACACTACCAAGCAAGAAGTGAAATTCCTTCCATTTTTAATGGCATAGATAGGGTTGAAACCATCTGTTCTCACTAGTTTTTCCCTGTTCACTGAAAGCTAACCTTGTACTGGAATGAAGGTTTTGCTAAAGCTAGAGTAAGAACTTTGTCCATTTACTTTAATGAGTGTTTAACACCATGTGTATGTATATATCATATATATGCATGTGTGTTTGTATGGTGGTGGGTGTATGTATATTTATATAAAATAAGTAATACTACTTTATCTATTTAAAATTCCTAGTTTAGGTGAGTATCAGGAGTTCTGTTGAGCTATATGGTATGGTTATACTCAAGCTTTGGATATGTTTAGTTAAAAAAAAATCTATGTATTTATTTTTAACACTGGATTTTTATAACATAATGATTAGGAGTCTGATCATGGAAGGCCAAGGAGTTAATGAAAGATGTGCTAGAGGGGTCACAGACTTACAGATGCAAAATTGACTCTGTCATAGCTTAAAGTTTTCCAAGGTAGAAGAAAAAACACATAACAACACAGACAGTACACTGTGCAAGTGCATACTACTTCTGATTAAAAAGATGATATTCAACTTCAAGAGATTCTTTTGTTCTTTGAACAATTAAGTGTGGATTCATGAACTTTTTCATGTCAACTACATCTTTTTTTTTCAGTGTTAAAAACTTGGGAATGAGAAATAATGTCACAATGTCACAACTGGCTAAAGAGAAAGTGGTAGAAATCAAAGAGCTTTGTGTTTGTCTGTTTTTATTAAGTTCACAGTGTTCTGGGCATAGAATCATAGAATAGTTAGGGTTGGAAAGGACCTTAAGATCATCTAGTTCTACCCCCCCTGCCATGAGCAGGGACACCACACACTAAACTATGTCACTCAAGGCTCTGTCCAGCCTGGCCTTAAACGCCTCCAGGGTTGGAGCATTCACAACTTCCTTGGGCAACCTATTCCAGTGCCTCACCACCCTCACTGTGAAGAACTTCCTTATATCTAACGTAGGTACTTTCATCAGTCAGTGAGAAAAGGCTGAAGGTTACTAAGGCGGATGATATAAAAGAAAACTCTCATAGAAGGAAAGATTGTAAATTAATATCTGCTCTCTCAAGTAGTCAGCATGGCAGTTTGCTTTTTATTTCCAAGAGTGTGAATACACACTAGATTCAATCAAATGAATTTGAAAAAACTGCGGGTTTTTTGAGAAGGATACATGTAGGTAGCTAAACAGGGAATAAAGGAGAATATTAAATATTCTATAGAGTAAAAACTTATTAAATAACCTATATGGTAATATACAAAATGTATATTAAAAAGCCTACGGAGTACAGACAGCCGAGAAACAGATTAACAGAGCATTACATTTTATTGTTGAGCACAAATGTTCCATTCCTTTCTCTGAGCTCCTAATCAGCATTTTTCATTATTTCCCTTCCCCTGTATTTGGCTGCTGTGCCTCAGCGCCCATAGCAACACTTCGAGTAGTGTTAAAAACTAGATACTGCAACCACATTCCCAGGCAGAGAGCTTTGCCAAGGCCTACATTTGATCCAGCTAGGAGCACATGCCCACTCGGTGGTACAAGGTCATAATAATAATTCTCCCTTCAGGGGCAAACAGTCTTAGGAATGATCCCCCACTATTATCCCTTACTATCTTGGCTCATTTTGATCTCAGTTGTTATTAAGCTCATTTTATGCTGCAGTCAGAGCAGCTTGTTTACTTACAGAAATGGTTATTCAGAAAGCGGATGCTTACAACAAGACCAGAAGCCTGTGTTAGTGTGTGTGTAAGCGTGCGTGTGTGTGGTGCATGTAGGCAAAGAAAATTGGTTTGTTTTAGGGACACATCATTCCTTTGAACTCCAGGAAAAACAAAAAAAAAAAGTCTTTTCTTTGAAGGGCTATGCTTTGGTTCTGTTTTGTTTCATTTTTGCCTTCCCCCAGTTTTCTCTCTGTACTGTCTAATGTACATTTCAATGGTTGGGAATGATGACAGAAGGTATTTGCAATCCCTTGAGGCATGGTAGCAGTCTCTGGAAATGCTTTTGGTATTGAACTATTCTGAAGAGAATAAAAGAAATCCTTTCTTCTTCCTTCATTTTTCTTCCCTTTTTCCCCCCTTCTCCTTATATCAAGATTGGAATTTCATTTGGATCATTCTTTTGTTTTTAAATAGCAGCTTTTCTCCCCTCCCCTCCCCAGCCACTCTTTATTTTGTGGGTTTTTTTTTTTTTCCTCATTTCTCTCTTCTTTCTCCAACCCCCAAATTTTGTCCAGGCATTAAATCCCATTACTGAGCAATCATGCTTATGAATACTCAGATGCCTTTATAGGCAGCTCTCAGCCCTTTGGAGTTTGTTCACGACTGTTCATGACTGAGCTCTTTGTTCTACAGAGTCTGAGGAGCATTTTCAGTTTGTTGCATGAAAAAACACAGTTAACAGGAAATACTCAAGGTTTTGTAAGGTTGAGTGTGGGAATGAGAAATTAGTGGAAACTATTGGCAGGAAAGTCAACAGAAGGAATGTTGAACGCTTTTTTACTTGCCTATAACAATGTGAGAGTTGACTGAATGACTCCATTTGTCGCTAACTGAAACTTGACCAAAATGTTTGCATGGGTGACAAAAAAAGGAACCCTGAAGAAGGATATTCACATCAGTTGAACAGAAAGAACTCCAAAGATTTCCCAAAATCTCTAGGTAGTGACTAGTGATAGGAATAGTCTTTATAGGTGGGATTCCTTATAGGAAATGTACAAGAGCTAGGGGCAAAATGCGATATTTTAACATCTGAAAAAATTCTACTGCAATTTTAAATGATTAATTGCAAATAGACTTTGCATTAGAGCAACTGTGTTGACTTCAGTGCTATGGTTTACAATTAGCAGCATGATTTGTATGAATCATATTCCTTATTGATGTACATTGATGTAGCAGCAGTGGAGTGGTCGAAGATAAATGCATAGACATCAGCTGATTCTTAAAGCCTGTCCCCTGAAACTTCCATTTCTGCCTGTGGTATATGACTTGGGAAGCTGCCCCCAAAATTTCTGAGGACTTCAAATATCAGCTTAAATAAAGAAAGAAATAACAAATCTCACATAAGAATCATAGAATCATAGAATAACTAGGTTGCAAAAGACCTTTAAGATCATGAAGTCCAACCTTTACCTAAGGAATGCCAAGGCCACCACTAAACTATATCAATGAGGGCCTCATCTACACAGTGTTTGAACACTCCCAAGGGACAGCGATTCTACCACTGCCCTGGGCAGCCTGTTCCAATGCCTAATCACCCTTTCAGAGAAGAAATTTTTCCTAATATCCATTCTAAACCTCCACTAATGCAGCTTGAGGCTGTTTCCTCTTGTCCTGTCACTTGTTACTTGGGAGAAGAGACTGACCCTACCTCACTATTACCTCTTTTCAGGGAGTTGTAGAGAGCAATAACATCTCCCCTGAACCTTCTATTCTCCAGATCAAACCCCCGCCAGGTGCCTCAGCCATTCCTCATCACACTTGTGCTCCAGGCCCTTCACCAGCTCCATTGCCCTTCTCTGGACCCACTCCAGCACCTCAATGTCTCTCTTGCAGTGAAGGGACGAGAACTGAACACAGGATTCGAGATGCAGCCTCACCAGTGCCCAGTACAGGGAGATAATCACTGCCCTGGCCCTGTTGCCACACTGGTGCTGATACACGCCAGGATGCTGTTGCCCTTCTTGGCTGCCTGGACACAAGCTGCTTATGTTCAGCTCTGTCAATCAGCACCCATAGGTCCTTTTCCATGAGCAGCTTTCCAGCCACTCTTTCTAATCCTGTAGCAATGCATGGGATTGTTGTCCTCCCAATGCACGACCCAACACAACAAAAGAGATGAGTCAAGGAACTGTGGTGTGCCTCCTTCTTGGATCTAATCTCTAACTCTACTCTGCCAATCAAATGGTGTTGCACATAGATACCCATGAGAAGGGAAACCTGCGTAGTTGGGCTGTGGTTTCAGATAAAGGGTGGTGCCCCCAGCTGCTGCAATGGTATTTGTGCCAGTACCAGCAGTCACAGACAGTAAATTGTCAGTGGGGATTGAAAGGAAATCACTTCAGCTGATAGGCACAAATGCCCCACAAGGAAACCCTTTCAGTTTAGACCTACAGTATTTTGGGTGGTGGTTGTCTCAGAGAACATGAAAATGAGGTTTGAACGTGTGTGGATTTGGGTATAACAACAGACTGTAAGTTCATTCACCTAGCCAGAACTCAGTATCAATTCCAAGCCAAATCTGCAGTGCAGTCATCAGTTGTTTCCCAGATCTGAGGGGAGCAAGAAGTTAATCTCCTGAATTCAGCTTACTGTTTGGGACTTTTCTGTACAACAACTATTGAGCTCATAGTTTTCTTGACTGTGTGTTTTATCATACTAGATTACATTATTTCAGTTATGACATAAATGTCTAATTTCAGCATAATAGTCACAAGAAGCCCTATTTATACAATTGCAATTTTTCACACACATCTGTACTTGCAGTTAAGCAGGCAAAGTATGCTAAAGCTACAGACTATTCCTTAGCCTTTGATCTGCAGCAAGGCTAGGCCAGGATGGACAAAGCTGGTGGGAGAACAGCATTTCTGCTCATTCTTCAAATGACTTCTGTATATTCTGGGTGTTCTTGAAGACACTGAGAAATCACAATTACTTTGATAGATAATGACTGTGCATGGCCAGGATAACTCTCTCTTTTTGTTCAGTCTTTTTTTTTATTTCAGCTCCTTTCCCACAAAGTTTTAGCAAAGCAGATGAGTCTGGGGTAGCATAGAATTTCTTCATCTTTATTCTGAAGACAACCTAGAGATTTTTAAAGTACATATGACTGTAATGATAGGGTAAGGGGTAATGGGTTCAAACTTAAACTGGAGAAGTTCAGGTTGCATATAAGAAGTTCTTTACTGTGAGGGTGGTGAGGCACTGGAACAGGTTTCCCAAAGAAGCGGCAAATGCTCAATCCCTGTCAGTGTTCAAGGCCAGGTTGGACAGAACCTTGGGCAACATGGTCTACTGTGAGGTGTCTCTGCCCATGGCAGGGGGTTGGAACTAGGTGATCCTGAGGTCCTTTCCAACCCAAACCATTCTATGATTCTATGATTTTAATAAATACATAACATAGTTTATTCCTATTCTTTTCCTGTACTAACACACATATTTAAACACATTTATTATGACACTTACCACACTCTTGAACCCCAGGGTGGTTCAGAGCAACTTTAGTATTTCATTGAAGATATAAGTCTCTGCACTTTTTGGTAAATACAATTCCATCTTTGCTTTCTGTGTCAGCAGAAAACCTGTACAGCATTTTTAAAGTCTCTCAAATGGTTCTCACAATCCAGCACTGAACCTTAGATATCTCTGACAATATTTCTCCTTTTTTTTTTTTTTTTAACTTAGTCTTGACAAGAAAGCATCTTCCTCACTGATACAACAATTTGTCAACCTCAATTTCAATCTGTTACACCTTTGGTATTACTTTTCTTAGCCTTACTGTGGTGTTTTTCAACTTACTCTTGATAAACCTTCCATAACAGCTCTTTCGTATTCTTAAGTTCATTTATAGTTTCCTCTATGTTAAGTATATAACTTATTCCTGACTACAGTTTCCCACTTAAACTTTTGTTGATTGCTAGTGCGATCCAGAAGAAAATAAGATGTGATCTGAACAACCAAGATGAGCAGAGAGTCTAGCTCACTGCTGACCTAAGAAGACTGCATTTGAAAGTTAAGGGTATCCTCTACTCCCACTTATATTGCTTCGTTGACACTTTCAGAGTCACAAGTTAATTCTAGCTCTGTAATGTGCCTCCACATTCACCGATGAAAACCAACAGAGGGAATTTCCCTATACTCAAAATAATTTTGCTCTTCATAGCTGTTTGACCAAATTAATACAAATGGTTATATGACTAACTAAAGGAGTCCAGACATGCACAAGGACATCAGGTTCATAAACACAGGAATATTGCATGCAAGTAGATGGACTCCTTTCAGATTTAGTTAGCCAGACATTTCTAAGAAATATTAATTTAATCCCAGTGTGAATAAGAAAAAAAGAAAACAACCATGTGAAAATTCTTATGCAAAATTTACCTCTTACTTACACTACACCTCCCTGTTTCTGAAGAAAATAACAAAATAATCACAAACTCCTTTCTAAAAAAGATTAAATCTTTTAATCTGTCTGGAGTTTATTCCCACCTTTCCTCCTTCTTTGCTCTGCTTTATGTGATGTACTGTTCATTTCTATTACCTCTTTATAGCTGTTTTGTTAAAGTTCATACCACAAAGACCTGTAAAAGAAATTTATGACTCTTGGGGTTTCAGCAAATTCTAAATAACCATAACATGAACATGAAACATTAATTAAAGACACTGGAGTCTAAGTTATAACAGAGATGCTGACATTTAGGCCCCTTACACCATGTAAATTAAAAATGGTATGACAAACAGTGAGTAATTTGATGGTCAGGGGTTCATAATAGATACCTTAATATCTCTGTCATGAAAAACAGTCTGTCCTTGGTTTAACCCATACTGAACAGACCAGGGGTCTGGTTCATAAAGCATGACACTGCCTAAACATTTTTGCAGTAATTCATGTATCAGTCTGGGAATTGCATTGACTATCCTTAAGACTAAACAAATATGCAGGGAATTTGTGAACTAAATGTGTTAATGCAAAGATAAATTCACTGTGTCATTCCTGCCTCTGTTTCAGATGATTCCTGCCGCTTGTCTAGATGATCCAATGTCACATATATATAACATACCATTCAAATTTGTTTAATTGGTTGTTAGCTTAGTTAACAGGAGTTCCACAAGTTATCTTTACCACTGAAGCCTCAAGCTGCTGGACATAGTAAAGAAGACATGCCCTGACTTAATTAACCTACATCAAAAATGTAGACTTATCTTCATTATACAGCTTTTCAAGGTGGGGAACATGCATGTTTATACGTTCTTTATATTCACATAAGCAGTGGCCTTGCACATACAGAGAAATTATTGCGCTCTTGTTGAGTCATGGTATGAGACTCACGTAACCAGTGCAGATGCCTGGAACTGAGCTGGGCACACCAGGTTCCTTTCATAAATAGTGGGCATGTACACTATCATAAGGAAAGTCACCATATCCTAAAGTAGATATCTAGAGCAGACCAGATGAATAGAATCACTGAACAACTTAGGTTGGAAGAGACCACAGGAGGTCATCTAGTCCAATTTCCTACTAACTCTAAATTTGAGTAGGTTTCTCAGAGGCTTCTCCAAGTTTCCTAGAGGATCCTGAAAGCAATGATTCCTTTCCCTTTGATGTAGAGATAACTAAGGTAATGAGTCTGCATGAAAGTTGTCTGTTAAAGGAGACAAATTCTTCAGGTTACTGGCCATGTATATATTCTTTCTGTCTTGTAAATGACAACTGAAACACGATATGTAAGGGAATCTAAGTTCTGACTTCATATTTTCTGTGAAATAGAAATCAGGTCATTGTGTTAAGCAAGGGGCAGTAATTTTCTAAAGTTACTGTTCCAGCAGCAGGGAAAGAATGCTCTTAATCATATATCTAATTTTGACTCTACAGCTACTGAAGACACTTAATTAAATATTCTGTTACGATATAGCCAAAATAAAACCTGAGACAAATGCAGGAGATATACCCAGAAAACCCTTATATCAGTCTAGAAAGAAAAAGAAGCACCAGAACAGCGACTGTACTTTTCCAGGCTGGATCTTCTGCTTATGGTTCTGCTACTAGCTGCTGAGCTGGGTCAGCATGCTAGAAAGATTTTTCTGCTGAGAAACCTTAAAGTAATAACTGGAAAAGAAGGTTGGTTTGCTAACTTCTTATGAGTTCTTCACCTTTGCTGCAGATTTGTTCCATCACTTTCCTTGCATACCTTTCCTGCTTTGTGCTGTTATTTAATATCCCACTAGTTGTGTAATTTCAGCTCCCAAATTGAATACGATGTTCCCTCCAGTGGAACCCTCACCTTGATAAATTGCCAAATAGTAATTATTATTCCTTCCAGAGCCTGAGATATGGAGTCATGGCTGTAATTTCCAAGGCTTGAGTATCAAGAAATTTATGCTATACTTCTCTCCATCAGAGTTTTCATCTGAGATCATATTTCAAGCCCTTTCTTTTGATGATATGATTAAGATAATTCCTTTATGAAGTTCAAGCCTCCGAGAGATATTCAAGAAGGAATCTGATAGTTCTTAAGCTTCGTTTGCTTCCCCTAGGAATATCAGCAATCTATGAAGGGAAAAAGCACACAGACAGGATGCCTGACAGTTTCAAATGCTCCTAATTTTCTAATGTTAATTAGTATAGTAGCACATGCTGGCCTCATATATGGGACCTCTGTTCTTGTGAGTGCAACACAAAACTGAAGGAAGAGACAGCCCATGCCTCAGTGGCCTTGTCTATACCAGGATTTCAGGATTATTTTTTTTTGTTAGCTTGTTTGTTTTTTCCTTTTTTTCTTTTTAAATTAAATGCTGTTGTGAAACTTTTTAAGACCCACTCATTGAGAAAAGACTCTAACAGTGAGTTCAAAAGTGGTTATGCTTCAGATCCTTCTTGAGAGAGTGGAAGAATAATAGGGTATATAACAAAGATAAACTGCACTTTCTCACAGGAATGCAGGGGGCGTTATACACATCTAGGTACATAAAACAAAATTTACATGCTATTTCAATTGGACTCTGCAGTGCATTATTTTGATACCCCTGGTCTGAAGACATCAAACAGTTTGGAAAAGAGAACATTGTTATCTCCATTTTACAGATCTCTGTCAGTGGTTTACCTAGCCCATCAGTGTCAATCACTGGTGGTTTCAGGGGAGCAAGATATTCTGTAGCAAAGGCTGGTGGAATAGACAAACTACATAAACTCGTTCTAACCCTTCCAGTTACTGACTAGCTTATGTCTTGAACCTGAATGTTTATGTCCCTTTTTATAAGTGTTCTTATCCTTTATTCAGTACTTTTGAAATTCTCATTTTCAACAATATAATACGTTTGTTTCTTCAATATCCTCAAGCTACAACATAAGGATTGATACTAAATCAGTCAAGGCGTTACTGTCCTGCAGATACAAGCATGCCTTATACAGGTGTTTTCTCATGAATATGAAATATATTTGGATTTTAAAATTAACTGTTTCATTACTAAACTGAGTAGGAAGCACAGACATTTCTATTACCACCAAATACTTGTCTAAATACTCTTTCCACATAAGAACACTTAAAAACTCATTTCATCAGTGGTGAAGGAGACAAACCATCTCTTTGTTATACATTCAATGTTCGATTTAAGAAAACAAAAAAAAAAAAAGAAAAAAAACCTTGCAGTGTTATATCCCAATCTTAATAATATGTACATTAAAGCTTTCTTCCTCTTATCATCCTTTCCTATAGGCTTATTGTTCATGACATGATCTTATTGTACATGTGCATGACAGATGAACACATTTCAGCCTGGAGAAGAGAAAACTGTATGGAGACCTCATAGTAGCCTTCCGGTATCTGAAGGGGGCCTACAATGATTCTGGAGAGGGACCCTTCGTTAGGGACTGTAGTGGTAGGAGAAGGGGTAATGACTTCAAACTTAAACAGGAAGAGGTTCTTCACAGTGAGGGTGGTGAGGCACTAGAATGGGTTGCCCAAGGAAGTTGTGAATGCTCCAGCCCTGACGGTGTTCAAGATCATGTTGGACAGAGCCTTGGGTGACATAGTTTGGTGCGAGGTGTGCCTGCCCATGGCAGGGGTGTTGTAACTAGATGGTCTTAAGGTCCTTTCCAACCCAAAGTATTCTATCATTCTATGATTTCCACCACAGTCTTCACTACCTCTATAAATTGTGATTATAGATTGAAATATTGTATGCCTCATTATTTATTTATAGCTTTGAATTTTCTCAAGGATATTTTTCCTTTCTTTTGTGTTATTTTGTTTTGATGAAGGTGGAAGGCTGTAGAAAACCACATAAGCAATCCAAAGTCTGTCCTTTCACCATGAAATGGCTTGAGGTGTACCATCATGTCCCTTTGTCAATAAGCATTATTCCTGACACAGTGTAATCTCAGTAAGTCATTACTTTGCTCATTGTTTAGGCTTCAAATCATCAAAGCATTTAAACACATACTTAACTTTAGTGCCTGATTAAGTGCCACTGGAATAGGATTTAAGCACTTGCTTAAAATTAAGTGGGTGTTTACATGCTTTGCTGAGTAAGGATGAAATGCTATATTGAAATCATATTTGTGTCTTAGTGGAAATAATTCCCAAGCTTACAAAGAAAAGACAGCAGATTTGATAATATTGTCTGCATGTTTAACTGTTTCCTCTTCCTGCTCTCTTTTCCCCCAGAAAAAGGTTTGGACCTGATAGCCACCTAGCATTCGTAGAATTGAATTAACTAATGATTAAGCTGCTCAGATTGGTAAGTGGAAGAAATAGGGGAATGGGTGGGACCTAAGTGATAGGAAAAAATGAGATTTTTTTGCTAAAGAGGCAAATTATCATAGCGAACACTGTGATGTATTGTGAGGGCAGTAAGTGCCTATGATAATAGAAAACTCAATGGATTTTGTTCTCCACTGACATAATCTGTAATCTTTTAAAAATATCAAAACCAAAAAAAAAAATCCTGAATTTTCTGTTAGATAATTGGTTGTGAAGATAGATCAATATCAGCAAACCTGTTCTGTCTCTTTCCATATGGCCCCAGACAGTATTTCTTCAGTAATTTCCTTCCTAACTTGCCTTGGACTTCTTAAATTTTGAAACTCTTTAAACTTGTCTACCATTATCACCTGTATATGTCTGTACACCCAACTCTTTCTTTGTCTGTTGATTTTAGGCCCCCCTACCCTTACTTTCCCATTCCTCTACCCATATGGATATGGATACTGGTAGATAATCCACCATCCAATGACACCAAACATAATCCTGCAGTAACTTCATTGAGGCTTTGGACAAGCCCAGGTTCTAGAGAACTTGGAACGACGCAGCCGCTCGCTCACTCCCCCCCTCTTCCTTCCTCCCCCTGCTCCCGGAGGGATGGGGAGGAGAATCTGAGGAATGTAACTCTCACGGGTTGAGATAACAGCACTCCAGTAACTAAGGTATAATGCAAACCACTACTGCTACCAATAGTAATGATAAGAGGAATAACAAGGGGAGAGGATACAATTGCTCACCATCCGCTGATCGATACCCAGCCCGACCCGAGCAGTGATCTGGGCCTTCCGGGTAACTCCCCCCAGTTTCTATACTGGGCATGACGTGCTGTGGTATGGAATACCCCTTTGGCCAGTTTGGGTCCGGTGTCCTGCCTCTGCTTCCTCCCGGCTTCCCCTCGTCCCTGGGAGAGCATGAGACTGAGAAAGTCCTTGGTCAGAGTAAACATCACTTAACAACAACCAAAACCATCAGTGTTATCAGCGTTGTTCCCAGACTGAAAGTCAAAAAACACAGCACTGCACCAGCTACTAAGGAGAAAAAATGACTGCTGTAGCTGAACCCAGGACATCCAGCCCCATCTTCTCTGAATGGTCAGTACACACTAGTTGTCATTGTATGAGAACTAATGGAGATGGTGAAGTCACTAGCAAAATTCCTGAAGATTCAGGAAGACCAGAGTTTTAGTTTAAGGTCTCTGTTAACACATTACTGGGACATGGAGAAGAGGACATATAGTCTGCATTTTTCATCTTTCTTCACATTTCCTTCATACATAGAAGAATTTAAAACTAATATTCTTAAGACATGTTTGCAAGCATTTTTATTGATCAGCATCACAATTACTGTTCTTATAACACTGGTGAGACAGGAAAATAATAGTTATGATTCCTGTTATTTTGGTTGTCAGTATTGTCTGAAAGAGATAAAGCTTCCTTTCTCTCTTTCACTCTTAAGATCTTTTTTCCCTTTCTCTCCTGTCCTTCAAGAAAATTGTCCTTTTATTTATTTTTGCTCTGTCCAGGAGTGGCAGCTGATTTTGAAGTGTCAGGCTATTATTTGTTTTTTCAGATGTTACCATTTATTGCAAAGAGGATAAAATCAATGTGACATTTCCAAAACAATGATAGATAAAAATGATGAGTAGTCTTTAAATGCAGAAGGCTAATTTCTAAAAATGTCACTAGTGTACTATTTCAGAGTTTGTCAAAGATAAAACAATAAAAAGATATAGATATGAAAACTAATAATGTTTTCCTGGGTAATCTATAGTATACAAGTTCTGTATGTTTCTAAACGCAGTATGATAGAAATCTTGCAAAAAGGACAGCATTAAATATAGTTACTTTGGGTTATTTCATTATACATTCATTTGTGAAGACCATGATTTCTAAGGCTATGACATTGCAATCAGTAGTTCTAACAAGGGCTCATAGACTGGCATTCTATACTATGGAGAATTCACATGTATTCAAGGGATTGTGATTTGATGGCCAGGTTTTATGAGCAGTCTGAAAAATAAAGTCATTGTGCTTTTAAAGCTATTAGTGTGTCATACTGTAAGTGCAAGTCTGGCTTCAGAATGATGGTAAAATCTCTCTCTTTCTCTGAAAGAGTACTGTTTCTGACATACATCCTCCCTTTGTGGACTGTTAGCTATAGTAACTTGTGTGTATAAAACACAAGAAACTCATGATTCCTAGCAGCTTAAACAGCCTATACCAATAACCTCTGTGTGTGTATATTATTACTATTGCAATGGTTCCTGGCTATTTCATTTAAAAGTCATAGATGAAAATCTAATCCTGAAGGCAGAGAACTTCACCATGTGATGGTATTTAAACTTGGTGAACAGTATCTGCTTTTCTTAAGATACGGTTTACAGGCAGGAAGAGGTGGTGTGACTCAGTTGCGTTAATCTGGCATGAAACCTTTGATTAACAAGGGGTAAACAAGGAATCAAGAAGTGAACATCAGTAGCGGGTCTCTTATATGAAATTACTTGACCTAAGTATGGGACTAACATGCATTTGATAAATAAGAGGTAGAAATATCTAAAAATTAATATGATTTAAAGTTAGTTCCCGTCTACAGAAAGGGAACTAATACTAGGATACATTTGCCAGCTATTGGACACAAAAAGAGTGTGGTCTCCAGAGATCTCGACTGGATTAATTTACATTTAGCATGGCAAGAGGTGTCTTATTACCAAATCTGAGATGACAATGAAATGTTAATAAATAAAATTTCAAAAAAGAATCTCTGAGAAATTTAATTCATTTTTGAACAGTGTCTTTCAGTCTATCTGAAGAGCATACTTACACAGTACTGGTTCAACTGGTGTAGTTTAGAACTAGTGGCAAACCAGATGTTAGTATTTACCATGCTCAAATAGATGCCTTGTTTTGCAGTTGTGAAATACTGAAGTCAAAAAAAAGGAGAAAAAAAATCACACATAGCAGTTTAAGCTTGATGTTGGTTTTACAACCTCATTTTGGGGGAAAAATAACTTCACAGTTTAACTGCAGATTAAATCTGATCTGATTCAGCTCTAATCATCTCATTAGAGGCAAATGAACATAAATTCTGAATCAACTTGTAAGGAAGGGTGTCTGAAGATTTATGATAACTCCTCCCATCACTACACTATAGATACAAACATTAAGCAAAATATGGGAAAAAAGGAAGCACTAAGCACCTGTTTATGGCCTTGTTTAACCTTTTTCAGTTCTATTAAGAGACACAGTTTGATCTGTGAGTTGATAAATATATCAGGCTTTGAATTAAAGAACTGTAAAATGGCAAAATAAAGAGGTAGATTTCATATTTCTAGTATTCATAATTCATGTCATATTCAAAACCAGAAGTGATAAGTTGTAACTTGGGTAGCTATTTCCTAGGACTAAATCTAATTTTCTACAATATTGGCACCTACTTCCAGACCACTGCAATTTATCTGAAACATTTGTAGATGCTTACTTATAAAATGAATGTGTTTCACATGTTCTGAATTTTCTTCTAAATCTTTGAAGAACAGACGCATGTGATAATGGGATGATCTACCAGAAGACAGCTCATCTTCAGGTTCAGGGTTTTACTCCAAATATTTCAAAGCAACATGACCATTATAAGAAAATGCACTTCCTTCTTGTAGCCTCCTATCTACGGTTTGAAAAGAAAATTAGTAAGTATATGTTACCTCATGTATAAATTTCTCTTGGTCCGTTATAAACTTTTACCTCAGCTTACACTTTACAATATACATTTAGAAATATTTTGAACAAATATTAAAACCAATATAAGTTACTCAATGTATTTGTTAACTATTCTTTTACTGATTCATAAATGTAATATATGACATGTACTTATTGTATGAAGATGTGCATCTTCTTTCCACTAACATTTGTTTGTGTCAGAAATTTTGCTTGCCTGGAGACCTATGAGAAATATTACAGAAGGTCAAATAGAACAATAACGTAGCAAGTGTTGATTAACCTCTGTAGGCCTGATATGAAAATCTCCAGTAATATGATGTATCAGACAGTTGTCATGGAGGAATTGTAAGCGGTGGAGTATGTAGGGGACAGACAAAAATTCAGAAAGTAACTGCTAACAATTGCTCTCAGTGTGCATTGACTATGTGGGAAATGAAAGGCCTGTGGTTCATTCACCTGTGGAGGAAGATGAAGAGAGGAACCTTAACACAATTATAGTTATACTGTTAAATGTAATATTATGATATAAATGGTCAAGGGCTTCTCAAATACACACGTTAAATTAATATTATTTTGCTGTTGTTTTCTGGTTTCAGGGTGGGTTTTTTTTTCTGTTTGTTTGTTTTTAATATACCCAAGAATGGCCTAAATTTTCTTCTTTAGCTTGTTAATAGAAATGGCTACATCATTTTACCTGAAATATCATGTAGCATAAATAAAATAAAATAAATAATCTAAAATAGTGAAAAACAGTATGCTACTGATACTACTGAAACCATAGAGACAGAACTTTTTGTAACAAAAAAGTGATGGTAAACCTCTTTTACTGTTAATGACACTTACACTGTCTTGATGTTGATGTTATATTTGTATGTGCAAATGATTTCAGAAATCTCTAGAAACTCACCATCTTGGACATATAGTTCAGATTTCTTATCAAATACGAAACCACAACTTTTTGGATTGTAGTGTGTGCGAATTATCATTATGATTGTGATTTTACAGTTTATATCATCTTTCCAATAATAATAAGCCTGCCTTAGAAAACAGCCTTCATGTTCAAGTATATGCCCAAGGGAAAAAACTTGCATATTTTGATCAATAAAAAGCAGGGTCCAAATGGTCAGGAAGAACTATTGTGTTCCAAAATTAATAAGAAAAGCATTCATTTCAGCAAGACTGGCCATCTTAAAAGATTGTCTCCAATGCACCTTAGAGACCCAGTTTCTGGCTGGCTTGATATCCTAGTTGAATTGCCTTTGCTGTAGAGCATAGAAAAAAAGTCTTCAGAGAGTTTCCCAGACAGAGAGAAAGAGGTGGGTGAAGGGAATCTGTGGTACCTGCTCTATAAACTGTGATCATTTTACTCCAATCTGAGAATAAATGATGAAAAAGGAAGGAATTTATTGACCTCTGGTGACAGATTTCTCAGAAATGTGTTGTTTTTGTGGGTATTATACATAACATATAATACTATGTAATAGCAACAGTTATTATATGACCTTATTTTTACCTAGCTCATCTCATTTCTATGTCTTAAAGCAGCTTATAAAGTTTTCCTCACTACCTCTGTTACGCAGAAAAGTGACTTGATCAAAGTCACCCATCGGGTAAACAACAGAGCAAAGAAGTTTACAGAGCCTATTCACCTTATACCGCATCTTCCAGACTACAGCGTTATGTGTAGGCACATGTGTATGTATAATCTAGGTATGTGTACTGTATCTTGACATTACATGTATACAGGGAATCAAGGAAATTGTCTTTCTATTTTTAAACTGTTCTGCCTGCCACTGCCCATCTTATTGGTGTACTTTTACATGGTCTAATTATGTACTTCTTAATTTTGCCCTCAACTACTTTAGGAATAATTTCCACAATGAAAGAGCCAGTATCATCTCAGTAGTGTTAGACAGTACAGTGAGGGTAAGTGGTGAAACACTGCACTTCGGAAGGTTCAGGTTGGGTACTATGAAAAGCTCTTTCCATAGGAGGGTATTGCAGCACTGAAATAGGTTGCACAGGGGGATTATGAAATTTCTGGTTTTGGAGGTTTCCAGTACTAGTCTAAAGTTATATCTGACCTCATCTAGTGTTGATGGTTTAAGCAGAAAGTTAGAAGAGATGACCTCCAGAGGTCCCTTTTAATCAGCCTTTCTATGGCTCTACATTCTTCCCAGATGGCCTCTCATTTTGTCTCATATGACTTTTCCCTATCACTGGTAGCTTTAAAACTTCTGCTGTGCTGCTAATCCATTCTCCTGTATGCCTGATGAATGAAATGGTGTTAGTGTCTCCAAACACTGAGCTGCTGCACTCACAATATGCATGACATGCTAGTAACATAACAGCTTGCAGTATAGATATATTAGCAGCAGCACCACTCCTGCCCTTTGTTGAGACAAATGGTGTGAATGTCTCTCTGTACTAACAATTAAAACATAGCCAACAACAGGTAAGTAGAAGGGGTCATTGACATGTGAATAAGGGGTAAAAAATGGGTCAGTGTCCTAGAACCACATCTTGTCATGATAGAGCAATGCCTGTTCACTAAAACACCTGGAGTTCCTATGCAGGGGGAACAGTTTTGCATGGGTTTGGAAAGTGAATTAGAATATTTTGTAGCTCAGAATGCAAATAATCAGGTAATTTACTCTGTAGCTGTACAGTAATTGCAGTGTAATTACAATAATTACATTTTACCTGCAGGACATGCACTTATGGCGTGTTGTATTTGCATTAAATATTCAACATATACATTCCAGACCAATTCATCTTTGCTGTAGCTTTGTGCTGAAGTTAGTGGATACACTACAGGGATGAATTTGGCTCTCAGTATTTTAACTTGTGCAAGTTACAATCCTGTTGGAGAGTTCCATTTTACAGGAAAATACTTTTTTAGGAGCATTTGATGAATTTGGTCGTGAAAACTGACATAGCCTGGGAGTAGTTTGTCCAGTCAAAGTTTATTTTCAACTCATTTAAATAACAGGTAAACAAAAAAGTACAACAACCAGGAAATTCACCATAGTGAGCAATCAAGTAGTTCACTTCTGGCGGTAGTCTCATACAGACCATACTTTGGGGTCAAGCCAAGGCCTCAACTCCAGCTGCTTTGTGCTAATGAGGCAAGGAAAAGCAACCAAAAATCTGCCTAAAGGAGTGGCTGTAAGTGCCCCCACCACTGTAACACTGGTTTTGAGAGGCATGGGTCTGATACGCTTGGCTGTCCTCCATGTGCCCTCTTCCCTTGGCACAAAGACAGGAAGAAGCCATGCCAAGAACAGCAAGGTGTAAGGGATAGCATGTGGGAGGAAGGATGAGTCAGTGGTTAGGGCAGGAATTTGGGACACTGCAGACCTGTGTTCAGGTGCTTGCTCTGCGACAGCCTTTGCTGATCTTAAACAAATAATTTATAATTAAATCCACAAAAAGACCTAGATGAGATAACATCTAACTTCAGGCAGGTAAGAAATACTCAGATCTGTTAAGAGACTAAACTTTCTGGGTTATATATAATGAACTTGAAGAGAGAAAAAGAGTTAACAGCCCAGTCAGAGCTAGTAAGAGAAAGGTATAATTCTGGAAGAATACATCCAGATGTGTGAGGTGTTTAAAGACAAATAGGGTTCTCCCAGGTGTAGAAACTGTTCTGCTTCTGACAAAATACCAGTCTGTTCTGTGGAGTAAGGAAGAACAGCAATGCTTTCTCACTTTCAACTTGTGTACCCTCATTGCTCAATTAAAACACTTAAAACCAATCAACAAACTAACCCTGTAAACTCACCCTGAGGTTAACAGGGATCAAATTAGGATAAAGTACAAGACCAGGGCCCACATGCTTCCTATCTTCACGGTTAGGGTTAGGGTGCAGGCAGGGCTCAAAAAAACTACGCTGAGCTGGGAGTGATACCTAGTGGTGTACCAGGCCATGTTATATTTGCCCTCCTAATCATATAACTTAAGGTACATAAAAATTATCTTTGGCTATCACTAAGATGCAGATCATAGAGGCCTTCAAACTCATCTGTGGTGGAGATGCAGGAAGGAATTGTCAAACCTGAAAACACTTACAATCCTGGGCTTAACCACCAGGACACCATAGGCTCCCTCTTTATGTCTGGTGCAGTGGCTAGACAGTCCAAATAGACAAATAGACTGGAAACATATGAACATATGCTGCAGATATAATGGAATATTTGTCTGAAAGCTGTCTTAAAATTTCTGAGCTTTACTTCAGAGCCAACCTTGTTTGCACTGCACAACTACTTATTTCAAGAATTAAAGGGAGAGAGCTCTTAAGAGGATAAAGCCCTCTTTGTTCTTGATATGATGTTTGTCCAATGACAAGCACACAAGTTAGCATGGAAACTTTTGCTGTGAGACACCGGACCATGACATTACTCTCCTTTTTTTTTCACTCCCCTTGCAATTCTTTTAGTCATCTATTAAGTTCATGCCTCACATTTTTTAAAACGTGTTCCCTACTCCAATCTCCATTGTTGCTGTCTTTGGAGGTGTCCATTCAACATGCTAATTGCCCTGTGTGTTTGCAGAAGGAGTTCCTCCAGAGCCCCTTAGATCCTGGTCCTTTCTTAGCTAATTACCATGTGCCATACACTGGAGTTATGGGACCTCAGGGTGATCATTTTGTTGACAATATGCAGCAATAACCATATAATCACAGCACAATTATGGAGCATTTATGGAGTTATTTGTGCCATGTCATAGATGAAGTCAGCAAATGTAATTTACTTCTCATCGCTAAAGAGGACAGAGACTTAAGGTCAAAGGCTGAGCTCTCATTAGAAACTCCATTTTTTAAAACTGCTTTTATAACAGTGAGTTTCCTCAGATCCAACTGAAATGATGCTTGTTGGGCTTTTTTTAATTTCTGCTTTTATCAGCTCTAAGGCTCCAGCCCAAATTTGCTGACAGGAAATGAATTTTCATAAGCTGAAGATATAACAGCAAAAGAAAGTCTCCAATAAACTCCCCACAGAAAAATCCCTCTCACCTAAATATTCTAAATAAATAAATAAATGCACTGATACATAAAAATGTTTCCCATCAACTTCTGTCTGTCTCTTGATACTACTTATCTGCTCATATAAAACTCCTAGCAGGTGCAGAGTGATTAAGACGACCAAAAATAAAACTATTATCTATCAAGCTAACATTTCCTCACATCATCTGTAGCAGTGCAGTGGCCACCGCTTGGATGCTCAATCATGTCTACTGTCATAAGGTGACATTTGGATAGGAGCCATTCTGCCACAGATTAGGAGAGGAACCAGGATTTAGCAGAGTGGATATGATCAGTTGAGAAACCTAATGGATAGGAGACGGGGGAAAGGAAACTGGCGTTAATGAAAGATGCCATCCAGAGTAGGTCAGATTGAGCAGAAGAAGGCAGGCTTTGGAAGGTTTATCAGAAAGACAAAAAAATTAATTCTTGGTATCACTAGGTTTTTTTTCAAAGGTTAGTGTATATATATATATATGGTAATGGGATACACAATAGATGCATAAGCATATTACCATATTACCATATATACATATGTATATGTATGTTCATATGCACACAATCACACAGAACCTCCCAACACAGACTGTTCCATTAATATGTAAGTATATAAATATATAAATAT
>NW_009915957.1:0-266 GCF_000696875.1 Nestor notabilis
TGTTAATGCCGGGAGCTGGGAACAAAAAAAAAACAAACCAAAAAAACCCGCACAAAACCCAAGAAAAACAACCAACCAACCAAAAATAATAAAAAAAAAAAGACCCAAACCACCAAAGGAGCAAGAGGACAATTAGAAGCAAGGGGCTTCCTCCGAAATGGGACGTCCCCACCCAGAACCACTTTGCAGCTCTGCAGGGGCTAACGAGGAAGCGCACACCACGGCAAAGGAACAGCCAGGAGGGAAACCGCGGAGTGGGTCGTAGC
>NW_009915957.1:749-4284 GCF_000696875.1 Nestor notabilis
TGGAGGGGGCACTGAATCCACCCCAGCTTTCCCAGTCAGTTGCCAGCACCTGTAATAAGTGCTTGGAGCAAAGCAGAGCTATTTCAGCTGCTCCAGCCTGTGAGTCGGGTTTATTTGGAGCTTTGCTCAGATGCCTCTATACAAACGCCCGTAGTCTGAGAAATAAACAAGAAGAATTAAAGACAGGGGAAGTTCAGGTTAGATATAAGGAAGAAGTTCTTTACAGTGAGGCTGGTGAGGCACTGGAATGGGTTGCCCAGAGAAGTAAATGCTCCAACCCTGCCGGTGTTCAAGGCCAGGCTGGACATGGTTTAGTTGGCAACATGGTTTAGTGCGAGGTGTCCTTGGTCATAGCAAGGGGATTGGAACTAGGTGATCTTAAGGTCCTTTCCAACCCAAACCATTCTATGATTCTATATAACCCGAATTTCCCCTGTTTAAACCCATTATCCCTTGTGCTGTTGCAACAGTCCCTGATGAAAAGTCCCTCCCCAGCATCCTTGTACACCCCCTTCAGATATTGGAAGGCTGCTCAGAGGTCTCCAGGATATGCAGCAAGGCACCTCACAGTTATCCAAGATGGACAAGCTCAGCTATCCCAGTGACACTGTCACCAGTGTCTTATGACCATCTCTTCATTTCTTTATGATCTTTACTTCTCTTGCTCCCATCACAGTTTCATTACACTGCAGGATTTTGCACCAGCAATAGTTTTTATTATATCAACTTACTAAATTTATTTCTATTTTAAGAGTACAAAAATGCAATGTTGAAGAAACCTTCACAAATTAATTCCAACAGAGATTTTGTGTATACCAGTGATTCGAAATTATTTTATTGTGCACTGTTACGTTATCTAGTTAATAGTCCCCATCTTAATGGCTGTGAAAAGGTATTAAATTCAAATTACTTGGCAAATAAGAGTTTACATTTAAAAACACTTTCTGTATAAATCCTGTATGTAAAAAAGTTCTGACAATTACTGATTGGCTAATTAATATGTCACCTGCCAGTGGATTGTCTGATAATAGATTTATATGAAGTATCTGTATAAAGTGTTTTTAAATAAGTGCATCATCGATGAATTTCATACGAAGAAAATGCATTGTCTACATTTGGGTTTTATTCAGTGGTTTATTGCTGTTACTGACTACAGCTCAGAAATGAGGCCTAGTTGAGCCTCCTTCCTTGCCACTAACTGCTGAAAAATGGGTAGAAATAAAGCAGTGATCCATACAGCGCAGAGGTTCCCTACAGCCTTGTGCAATATGCAGAGAAGAATTTGCACTTCATCCGCCGGTACGTGTATGACTGTATAATTGTGTGGACTACACAACTGTATTTTAAAACTTTTTCCAGTGTTATGCTAAAAGTCGTTAGTTGGAGGAAGAAAGAAAGATTGTACTGTAAGGCACCATTTATCATTTCATAGCTGGACCCAGCTATCAATGACCAACTCTGAAAGTATTTTGGACATGACATGGTAGAGAAAGGATGGTAGTGTTCACTTCTGAAATTATGACAGTACAGGAGAAGGTAATCAGCCTTTTTATCTGTTCTTGCTTAGTAGGTATAGGCTATTTTCCACTTCATTTAAACTCTTGTTAGATATGATCCCAGCCTTCATTCATCAGACTGGTAAATCCTCACTAATTATACATTTTAAGATACATTTTGTTTTCTCACAAGTTCTGTTAATTGCAGTTTAGTTCAACAGTTATTTCTTCTTGGCAAATGGAAGTAGGTGTACTCCTAATACCAGTCAGTCACTTTCTCAGATTATCTGAAGAAATGCTTGTGTTTTACCTTGTTGGCTTTATTTGATGTATGTGTGTAGCATAAGCATAAAGACATCACACTTCATTAGATTTTCTCATCAGTCATCTTGAAAATATTAAGCAAAAGGGACAAGTGACTGACTGGAGTTCTGCTTCAGAGAGGTGATGATGGTAATTAGAAGAGTTATCCCAACTGCTTGCAAGGTTCTTTCCACAGCACATTTTAGGCTGTTTTTCTGCCTGTCGTCCATTTTATTTTTCTTGAAGACTTTTTACAGCCAAGTTTGTGATGTGATTCAAGGTCTTTTAATAACCTTAGACACAGGGCTTTTGTTTCCTTTTACATCAACATTAACTGAAGGTGTAACAATTGTCCACAGACAGGTGGGATGGATCTGGCAAAAGACCATTCTGCCAGTTTCTGGCTACCCTGAAAGCCTAAAGCTTGACAAGAGAGAGCAAAAGACAGAACTCATTAAAAAGGTTACTTTAGATTTGGCACAAAAAGGGAAATGCCTCTGGAATTCTTTTTGTCCGCAGTGTTTCGTTAGCTTTCCTCGCTCAAGGGAGAAAAAGCCACTGTATCTGAAAGCTTTCCCTTCAGCTGGCTGCTAGCCATTAATCCTTTTGTGTTTGCCAGCTCAATAGTGCACACCACTTGTTCTGGTTTTCACTCCTTTCCCAGTTTTTCCTTCCTCTAAGACCCAACTGCCTTTTTTGTCCAATTCTATATCTTTTGTCAGGGTGGAGATCATCAGCATTTGGGGGGAATTTAGGTCAGATAAAGGTGAAGTTTTCTTGTACCCTGTGAACATACTTTCTCTTTTGTTTTTTGTGTTTTGGTTTGGGGTTTTTTTGTATGTGTGAAATGCTGCATTTGATGTGTATCACTTCTTGAAATTTAACATCTCTTTAGGTAAAAGGGGAAAAAATTAATCGTCTTTCATTTGAAGTACTTGTTTTATAATCTTCTGCAGTCACTAGCAGTTGGCATTTCTTGCTTTCTGACACTCCATGTGTTGTTAACACAAAATTCACATACTGGTTTAAGATGTAATTTACTAAGTAAGTTCTAAAGAAGACCAATTTCATTTTCACTGGGAAGACTCCAGTAGTAACAGGCAGAAAGTGATGACCTTTCAGGCAGTCAGTGTTCTTCTTGTCAGCATTTTCAACTTTTCAGCTGTTAGAATGGTTAAAAGACAGGTTTTGTTGTTTTTTTCCTTTGAAAAACAGGTGCTGCTTTCATGTTCCCATGTATTCCATAAAGCGAGTACACTTTAATATAACTGTTTCAGCACATAATACATGACTTATTTAAACTGCTTAAGTGAATATCTTAATGACTTAAATGCAGTCATCTTAAAAAGTAATTTTGATTCCAGATTTTCATGGTTAGAAATACAATTTTCTGCTATTTCATGATGTTGTTATTATGCCATGTTATTACCTTTTTTAAAACCATATGGGAAAACACTGTCTGTGACTAAGCTATACATCTGTATACTAAGCAGGAATAGTTTAATTCATGAAATTTCATACAAATACATGGAGATTTACAATATTCTCCTAATGCTTTATAAAAATACGCCTCTTGTAGAGTGTTCATGGATTGATGAATCAACTGTTCTCACATTCTGTAACCTATCCTGTTTATATATATTGTAAGTGATTGCACTTATTTTAACAGGCGTGTCTGAAAGCCTTTGAAAAATTCACAGGTAAAAAGTCTTGTCCTTCTCTTGTGTAGGGGAGAG
>NW_009915957.1:4315-15795 GCF_000696875.1 Nestor notabilis
AGCAGTATCAGACCAGAGTAATACATGACAGGGCACACTTGTTTAAAATGAAGTGCGCTATTAGGTAAGCCTTACTTCTACACGTGTTGTCACTGGCAATATTTATTTTTAGATAATGTTCCAAATGTTTTAAAACTTTAATAAGATACTAAAGAGAACGAATGCAGTAGAAAAGATTAAAAAATATTCATAAATTGATGATTTTTTCATAGAAATAGTAAAACTACATGAATTTGAGTTTCCTCTTCTTGACCAAAATTGTGTCTTACAGAATTCAAGCTTCCTGGAGGGGATATATTGTCAGAAAATGGTATAAAAACTGAGAGAAACAGTGCCTCCTAAAGATAGAAAATTAAGAAAGCAATTATTTGAGAAAAAGGTATGTTGCATTTCCTTCTTTGGTCTGATTCAGCAGCCTTAAATCAAAACTCCTGAATATAGCTGTCTACCCTTTAATTTACTCCTTCATCTTCTTTACAATGTAGAAGGAAAATAATTTAAATGTTTAGTTTTAAGGGCTGACTTTTGCCTAGGCTTTTTGTGAGGCTCTGTATTTCCCTTCTCTTTTCGACAAATCACAGTAATCTCCCTATTAAATGAAGGGGGTGTAGTAAGAGGAGAAACAAATAAATACAGAAACAATCATAACTTCTTTGCATTGACATTGTCCTCTTACTGAACTCTGAACTGGGTATTTCCATTCCATAACTTTGCCCTTCTCTATCTTCTGCTCCAATGTAAGTCCATCTGTAATAAATTAGGACCCTGACCCCATACGAATGAAACCAAATCAGGTGCAAGCATTTTGCAGTGACCCTGCTTCCCTTTAAGCATAGAGCTGCTGCAGAATCCCTGTGCAAACTTCATGTCCTCTTTTGCAGCTTCCAGTCTTCCCCCAGTGTAGTAACAACGAGCCCAGCTCAGCTCTTCAGTAACAAAAACTGCTCCGACACATGCTCAGCAATTACCAAAGGGTCCCTCAGGGAGTGAGGGAAGCCGTCTTCCAGGCCAGATGAACAAAGCCACACAGGACACCCGTTGCAGCGTAGCTAGTGTGTGCAACTGCAAAAATACTCTTACCCAAGCTGCGAGCTAAATCAGCAGCAGGTTTAAACAATACTTAAATCGGGTTTTTTAGTTGTGTTTTTTTCAAATCTCTGCTTTAGTAAAACAGAACAGAAGAGTGCTTGCAGGAAAAGCCTTGTTACTGTCTGTAGTTATTTCTCAAGCTTACTTGGTTGTATCCTGGGGGAGGAGAGCTTTGGAGACAAAGACCCTCTCTTGTTATGTTATGCAGTTATGTGTATAGTAAGATAATATATGTATGTATATACACATATATATATGTGTAATAGTAAGACTGATACCCTAGGGTTAAGCTGGGCAGATTGTTGCAACAAAACAGGTACTGCTGTTCCATTTGTGTGGTGACAGTGGCAGGGGAGAGAAAGAAAATACTATTCTCAGCCGTAACACCGAGACAGAATGCTGGTTGCTATGCTACCTTTGTAATCAGTGCAAAGTCCTTCCCTGTAACAGAGAAAATGAACATGGAGGTAACTGGAGAAAGCTAATGTTACACTTGAAAGTGCTAGAACACTTCAGTTTGGAAGAAGTGAATCCTTGGGTGGATTGTGGCTGTCCTCAAGTATCATCATGAGCGCTGATAATAGAAACACTTAGATTTTTCTGTATGGGAGACTGGCGAAGCAGCCGTATGCTTATTTTCCAGTAAGGTGCTTAGTTTTCTGTGGGCTTAAGATACTGTGCTTAACTATAAACACGTCTCAGTAAGGGAAAGTTGAAGAAGGCTTCAATATGCAGAAAGCTGTTAAAATTTCTCTCCCCAAACTTCGTATGACTACAGTAGCAGTCTGCTAAGCTCCAGCAGTGGGTACCTTTGCTACAGCCAAGGGGTACCTCCTAAGGCCCTCAGCTTAGATACCTGTCTTAGGGAGAAACAGCTTGATAGACTGCTCACATTTCATCATGTGATTGTAAGTAGGTCTTCATTTATCATAGTTTCCATATATAGTCCACAGTAGTAGGGAATCGTTCTCTCATGTAACACTTCAGGATTTTGCAGGGAACAAAATGGGCACTACTTTTTCACCTTCTGTTAAAAATAAATGTATAAAGCCTTATATGGATTAGCCAGGTTTAAATAATTCACTACCAGTTGTGATTAAAGGCTATTATACTGTTTTTCTCAGCGGCTTTGAAGGGGGAATTGTAGATGAGATTTTCCTGCTTTCGCTCTTATACTTTTAAGTGCCAGTTAATGAAAACACTAAGGAAATTTTTCACAAGGAGCTATCCATTTCCAGATGCTAAAAAGCTTTTCTAAAATAAATTTTGCCTCTCAAACTTGTTCTGTGCTTTTAAAATGTCACTCCCTAAACATTAGCATAATCAAATGGCATCACAATTGAGGGGAAAAAAACCCACCCAAATCTAATATTTAATAATCCTGCCTTCTCTGGAAGGATCACAAAGGTTAAATGTCAAGTTTCATACGCTTAAATATCACAAAATAAAAAACAAAGCCTAAAGTATTAGTGCTATTACCACACATATGACTTGTTTCAGGGTGCTACAGTAGCCCTTACTACAGCGATCATTAAAATTTTTAATAATCTAGATCAAAGGAGATAAGAAAGGTCACTGAAACCAAAGTAGGCTACTTTTTAGCACTGCTATACACAGAAAGCAGGGTGTTGCTTCAGCATGTTAGGTAGTGAATTTCTTTGATCTTACCTATAAATGTCACTTCTGTATGTCATTTAATTGTGGTATAGTCTTTTATTGGTGCAATTAAATCTTTTCAAATGCATTACATTATCTCCAGCTTTGCTAAAAATCTTGCCATTGTTTAGGAAGCGAGGTGAGTCACTGTGAAATGATGCAGTTGACTTTAGTTTCTTCCTCCCCCTCCACGTGATTTCTCCCAACGATTTTAAATTAAATCTCCCCAAACAGTATAATGGTCCTGGAATTTGTTTAGTCCTTTGACTTCCTTTATCACAGGGAGATGGTAAACATTCTGTTGCTAACTTGAAGTGGCTCCAAGCAGCAAAACTAGGAGGATATTAAACCAGTAAAAGCTTATCAACTGATTCATTGATATGCTGTAAATTCCAGCCTTTTCATTTTACTTTTGAGGGTTGCCATAAGTCAACACATTAGTAAGCAATTTGCTGACACTGGATCACTTAAAAAGGCTTCCCTGTGGACAAAGTTCACCTCAGTGCTTTGTTTCATCATTTTATCATAGTCTCGTGCTGCTGTACAGATGACTGATGTAGCTTTGCATACCAATAGAGTATTTCAAATATTCAGTTTATGCCATTCTGTTCAAGTTTTAAGAAGTCACAGACATAAAACACAGAGGGAGGGTGTATCAGGAAATAATTCAATTAATCAGTTTCAGTTGTTCTAAGGGGGAAAAAAATGGTTATTCAGTGTTATTCATTAAAACACAGCAGGATTTCATATTTAAATCCTAGAACATGCTAACATTAACAAGCTATACAAAATGCTTTTTTCTGTTCATGTTGATAGCTCACACTTATTTGGGGTTAAATTTCAGTTATACTTTTTTTTTTTCCTTCCCAACCTTAAATGTTATTTGCTGATTGATGGATATGGGTTGGGTCAGGTCATACTGCAGAAAATACAGGAGTAGCTCAAAGCAGATAGTATCTTAGCAGCAGGGGAACTTGGTCTCAGGCAGGAGAAGAGTTTTCTCTTTATATTTACAGTTTCTGCTTGAGGAGGCTCCTGAGAAGGCTTTGAGGCTTACTTAGTGAAATGGGGAAGAGAAGCACAAGTGCAAGCTCTGTGAGGAAACTGAGGGCTTCCCCCTGATGAGGGAAAAAGGAGCAAGCAAGAGAGGTGGAAAGGAGGCACTGCTTGCTTAACACAACCCCAGCCCCCCTCTGCCCCCAGATATCAGATCTCCCTGTGGGTTAGTTGTTCTCAGCAGCCTTCTAGTCATGGTGTAGCTCACAAGACAGGCCTAGTCCTGACACCAACCACATACTGCCTGCCTTGCTCTCACATTCGCAGAAACAGATCCTCGATACGGGCAGAGTTAAAATGTAATTGTTTTTCCTCAAATTTTGAGTTCTGAGAGGCTATTGGAAAGCACAGTCATGGCTGCTCTAGTTTTCTATGTTATCTCCCTAGCTTTCCGATGAAAACACTTCAGGTCCGTCAAAGTTTGGTACCAGTATAAACGAAGATCAAGCATAAATCAGGACCAAAAGTGTTTTCAAACTGATCAACCTTTACTTGATGTT
Organism: Nestor notabilis; assembly: GCF_000696875.1. Lineage (NCBI taxonomy): Eukaryota > Metazoa > Chordata > Aves > Psittaciformes > Psittacidae > Nestor > Nestor notabilis. Next base: position 8,617 of record NW_009915957.1, read on the forward strand.
GAACAGAAACCATGAATTTCAAGGTTTAGGTGTAATCTTACTATGTTACTCCTGAAGTCAGATTTTAAAATCAAATCAGTAAAAGCAGTTAAAACTGCAATGTGGAGCAGAGTCAGTTCTAGAACCTAGGAAACAACAGTCAGATAAAACTTACTAGGACTGTAAGTGCTTAATTAAATACATAATCACACATTAAAGACATAAACTGATTAAAGTGTAGTGCCTTAGTGTTTTATGTCTTACCCAGGAAGCCCACAGTGTCATCATTTGGGATTGTTTGGAGACCACAAAGTGTAAATATTGAAGGAGGCCTGTGGTGGGATGCTTGTTTGTTTGTTTTTTGGTTTACACATACCACTGAAGGTCAGTGTGCATGTTTGCATGGGATAGAATCAGGGTTTTTTTCCTTCTTCTCAGTGAACAGTCATGAGGGGAGCACAAGATTACCCATCTGCTCTTTGCTGGACAAGGAATTCTCTCAGAATACAGAAGGGGCTATTGCTTTTCCCATCACATTGTGATTTAAATACACTGTACAGGGGGGACGAGGGGAATTTTTTCATTCTTCCTTTTTTTAAGTTATGTTGTACATCAGCATTAACTAACAAGGTAACTAAATCTGATTTGTACTGATGTCCTGGTCTGAGTTACTGGCTGGGCTTAAACCACAGCAACTGACAGCTGGATACAGCCTTTCAATATACTCTTGTGTGAGGGATCATTTGGAAATACAGTAAGTCATAATGGGTTCTCAGCAGTGAGTCAGACCGTAAATTAAGAGAACAACACTGGATCAAATCTAATGTCAAGAAGCAAAACAACTTGCCTTACATGATGGTTTTCACTGTTTCACCTACCTGTATGCTTCAGATGTTTGTCTCTAAAGTATTTATTGAGAAACATGGGTTTCAATGGAAGACACTTTCATAGTTGCACATTATATTGATATAATTAAAAAAACCCAACCAAACAAAAACCACCTACTGAGCATTATATAGTTTACAAAGTAAATTTAGGAAAATCAAAGTTTAAATGAAATCTCATAATGTTAAACGACATTTTTCAGAGAGTTTTTGTGGTTTTTTTCATGATTCCATTAGGTCTAGAAAAGCTCCTGTTGAGTATTCTGGCACATGCTATGAAGTACATGTCCTGGTAGAGAAAGACCACCAAAATAAACCCTGAAATGAAACAACAGGAAAGCATTCAGGTACCATGAGGCTGTTTGACCTTGGCAACAACCCTTCTGCCACCTCACCTCCCACTTCCCACCACATCCTCCCTGAAAATACAGCTCCCTGTTTTCCTGCCAGGTTTTCACTCACAAAATACATGGAGAGAAAAGCTCACATTGCATGGCCATGGTACACTTGTTGAAATGCTCCTGAAAGCTCTGACGAGCAGAGTCACAAAAGAGAAGGGTAAGACTTGTGTGATGCCCTACAGAACTTTCAGATACTGTGGTAGCAATGAGACAAAGCAGTCACAGTGAGTTGGGATTGCACTCAAGTGATTAAGTTTTGAAAAGCATTTATTGCTTTTAGGTATTTATTTTGCTGAGCACTGATAGGAGCATCTTCAGATACAGTGACCAGACTCCTTAGGCCTAGGTGCAATGTGCAGAAATGTACTTAAGGCTGTAGGTCATAAGGTATACACCAGGGACATCATCCAAGGTGCCTCTTCTCTCATTGGTTATTGTGTCTGTAACAAAGCCCACAGCAGACATCCTGGGTTTCCACTTTGTGACTTCTCTGAAGGATAACGGTCCATCAGTGGAGATCTGATGCTTTTAACCTCTGTATTAGCCCTGGATACCTGCTGCAAATTGGAACACCTGCATATAGGTACTTCTGGTCCTGTGCAGCTCAGCAGATTGGACATCTCCAGTTCCCTTCTTCAACTTTAAAAACAGCCTAAAATCTCCTGTGGAATGGAAGTCTGAAGCTGTTAAGTTTCAAACAGTTTAGGAAACACAGTGGTCTGGTTTTAGTATCTAAAAACTGCCCTTCAGTCAAACTACTGAGCTACTGAAAATAACTTACACATGACTTAATCAGCATCCTTTTGCATAAACAAACTGGGGAAAAGAATAAGAGAAAGTAAAGCAACTATTCCCACCAACTACAGACAGGAGAATTGAGAATGCCACAGAAATGATTGTTCATTGCTTAAAATAAAGAAGAACAAAACTCCGCTATGAATCACACTTCAACTTTATTGAAAACACAGTAAAAAAAAAAAAAAAAAAATCTTCCTACAAAACATTCAGTGTAACACGTCAAACAAAGGAAAAAAACCCCAAAACCACAACATGCTACCACTGCTTTTCACAAAACATTCAACCTGGTGAAAGCGGTGAGTGGTTTTGTTTGGTTTGTAACACAGCAAAGTATCCACAACTGAGAACATCGTAAGACATATGTTGGGGTGACATAAAATAAAGCGGGAAGGGTTTGGTGGGGAGAAGGTATGACCACAGAGAGTTGTTCTGATTAAAGTAACACCAAAAAGCGTAATTTTTCAGCTACATTTTCCCTTGGTCAAAGATACATCCACATGAAAGAAACGTGAGTTGCTCATGACCAAAAGCCTTAAGTGCAAATCAGACCAAGAGGGAACCGCTGACTCCGCTCAGCCTCACGCACAGTTGAGATTGTGCATAACTGTGTTACTTTTATTTTGTAAACTGAAATCTTCACCAGCCACTCTGCTGTGAAAAACCTGGAAGTGCAGGACAGGAGATCCCTGCTGCTGGTACTACAGCAGCAGCAACACCCACAGACATGCCAGTCCAGAGCTGTATCATTACGGTCACACCACCCAAACCTGTGTGGAGCTGATCCCATGTGACAGGATGGCCAGCAGCACTCAGAGCATTCAGTCTCCACGGTGGGAATTTGGAGACACAAAGCTTCCTGAAGACAACAGCAACATGTATTTTCTGCTTAGGTAATGCAGCACTGGGTTCCTCACCCCACCAGGAAGTAAAGGAAATCTAGCCATGGTTTTTGTGTACATGTATGCATTCCATAAACTTGAAGATTCCAAATCCCTGACCCAAGTATACCTTCATTTTCTATCCATTTGTTTTTAATGCAATAGAATTCAGGCCAAATAAGATAAAAATACTTTGAAACCTGTTTTTTAAAGATTAGAAATGGCTCAACTTTGTTACATAAAGCCAGGAAGGAGAAAAAGCTACTCGCACAGATTTTGTGATTTTAAGTACTTCAGCTCAGACTGGGAAACTTATGGTTTGGGGAAAAACGGAAGTCACGCACTGGTTAAATTCCTCTGTAAAATGCATGCACCGAATTCACCATGCAGGTACGGCCATCGCACCTCTCTTCTGAACAAACATTTTATGTGGAAAGAGACGCCCAAACCACACATGAAATAGAAAAGGTACAGAAAACACCTGAAGAGCATCACGTCTTACCTCAGCACCAGGCAAAGTCTGACTTTGATCAAAACATGAAAGAGTTATGTGCTGCTGACACACCAGAACAGTGTGTCTCCATCTCCAGCCAAGTAAGGCAGCAAGGCACGTCAAGAGCTATAGTCCTGCTCTACAAAGAACAAGGAAGGTAACTGAGGAGCAGTTCCACAGAACATCAGCTACTCCGGAGTAACTGCCGTCACACAGGCTCAAATAGGCTGTACTACACATTACGCTCTTTCTGAGAGTTGGGCTGTTTGCCTTGCACCACTGAAGGTTAAAAGCACATTATATATGTGCCATGACTAAACCGTTTTCATCTCCTTCCCAATTCAAACTTAGATGAGCTCTTGGTAACTTGTTAGAAAACCCACTCTAATGACAGGATTGTTTTAGTGGAATCTAGTGGTGAAAAACAGATCAAGTACAAACAAATGAATACTAACATTTTCATCATGGAAGAACATTTCTAACTAAGGAATGTCTCTGTATGGACTCTGTGGGAAAAGAAATATATTAAAATCCAAGCAAATGCCCCAATACTTCAGTAGCTGCTATCTACAGAAGCGCTGAGTATACAAGGAATGCAAAACAAAGCCCTGTTCATTAAAGGAGCTTCATCCAGTGATAACGACTATAAAACTTAATGGAATGGGGGGTGGAAGCAACAGCAACACTTGAGGTTAATATACAACAAACACTTAAAAGCAATGCAGAAGCAATATCCCAAAGTGCTCATTAGGTACAAAGGAACACTCAGGTATCTCACCAGTACCTCGTCAAACCTTAAAGAACGGGGATTTCCTAATTTCTATGCTGATGTGAGACCTTCATATAAGACACATCTTTTAAATAGCTTGGAATTAGGCAGGTCAGGATTGTCAACATTTACAGGACATTTCTGACGGTATCCCTTTGACTGTTTGAAGTCACCTCCTATATTTGTTAGAACATTTAATGTTATGTATATTTAAACAAACAGCAATAAATGCAACTGAAAAAGTTACTTAGAAAAATGTGGTAATTAACACAGAACTATCAAGCACCCTCAGGTTCTCTGTTGCCAAGACAGAGCTATCCTCAAAAGTTCACAGGCTTCTAAACTCAAGGATTCTGCTGCACTCTGAATCATAAAACGGATTTTGAGAATTTATGAAGTTCTTTAGAGAACATACAATTAATTTTCCTATCTTAATGATACATGTCTTCTTTCTCTTGGAAAGAAGTTTTGGGTGCTTCAATTGTGAAACATTTCAAAAAAGCTTCCCAGTTGAAGTGGTGGTCTTACAGATGATACATCAGATCTATGTAAATTCTTCTTGTTCTGGTATTTCACATTTTGCCTACATCAAGACCTGTTCTTAACATCAAAGCCACCAAATAACACACTGAATGACTTGAACACATAAAAGAGGAAAGCAAGCCAAGATGTCAGGTGTCTTCAAGAATTAAGGCCAGGATGAGAAAAAGTTTCATCAGCTCCTGAATTTCATGAACTTAAGGATTTTAGATGTATTTTTAGTAATAATGGAATTGTAAAGCTTGACTAGAAACGGAATGGAAAAAAGACTGGCTGCACAGGGGAGCTCCATCTCATTTGCCCCCTCACATTTCCCCCCCAAATGGCCTGCACAAAAATGTACACCCAGAAAGTCTGGGATGACTTCTCAGTCCCAGCAAAACTGATCTGAAAGCAAAAAGTTCAAGCATATGCACATCAACCACCCGGAAACCCTGGGAGCCTGTAATCCCCAAAGTAACCCAATTCGGCAGCTAGAGCTGTGTGTAACAGATGGACAAGCCACGGGATGGACCTCCTCACACCCTGAACAGAAAAGGAGCATCGCAACTTCTTACGACAATGTCAGAGACCAGTTGCCAGAAGTAAGAGTGCTGGGCAAGGCAGAAAAAGGCAGCAGGGGTTATGAGCACATGGGTGAGGGCCGGTGGGTTAGCCTGCTCTCCCTGAATGGGGTGAATTCCAAAGCAGCATTTTTGTAAAGTTCAAAAGCTGCTAATGCAACTGAAATAACTTGCCAGTTACCAATTGTAAATCCAGTATTCAAGAGCTCAAGACTTAGCTCCTGAAACATACGGGCTGGGGAGGGAAATTAGTGTATGCAATATTGTCTCACGTCAGCACTAAAATAACACCACGAACACTAACACTAGAGGGCAGGGAATCTTTCTTCCTTAAAGTCTTTAAGGTTCACAGTTCACATCAATGCTTTTTTTTTTAAAAAAAAAAAAGAAAAAAAAAAACAACTAAGCCCTTTCCTTTTAAAGAGGTTATTAACATGGCCTTAGTGTGTAGTGTATTGTCTCTGCTTCAGTGACCTTACCTAGATTTTAAAAATCAGGATGTATGTAAAACCACAGGATTTAGCTGTCTTCCTGGATTTGGTGTTTCAAAGTGAGAGATGCTAGTCCACCAAGCATAAGACTCAGTTGCTGTACGTACATATACCATCTGAGCCCATCCTACTTCTGGAAAAGGAGGATAAAACAACATTCTTAGAAAATTCAAGGGAAGTCACATGCATGAAGATGCCAACTGTTCTTTGTTTCTACCTTATTCCTTTCTAATTTAGATTGCAGTGGATGCACGTGAAGCTGCTGCAGAGCTGTACAAGCAGGAGAGATCTGGTGGGACACAAGGGCTGCAGCCCCTTCGCTCTCATCACTCCTGAAGACAGACAGGAGAAGGGGCACTCCTCAGAATCCTCTCATGTGCTCACCCTATCAAGCACAGGACTGCACAAGCTCTGCCTGCACGGACTGGACCAGACCACAGTGTGCAGCCATGCCTCTGCAGTACTCGAGGTGGTATTTTGGAACCAGACAAGGAAAACAACTTGTCAAATCCTTTAATTTCTATCACACTAAAACAGTCAACAGGTATCAGCAGAACATGGCCAAAGATAAACACCACATTACAAACAGTAAACAAAGCTTCCTATGACTGCAAAAACTGTTACTTGTACAGTAACCAATACTATTTTTTAGCTTAAAGTGATAAGCATGTGTGCTTTATGCTTAGAAATCCCACACTATTACAGTTCTGCCACTGCCTTTAATATTGTGCTACCAACACAGAATAAAGCCAAGAAATGGCTAACTTAAAACACTTAGTTTACACCTATTTTTTGGTCTTGTGTGGTGCCTAGTTGAAGATGGAAGCATTCATGTGCTTTTTGCCTCGTAAGAAGTGAGGCAGATGTTAATGTTACTACAATCAGCTGTATATACCTTGAAGGTATAGACCACCTGACTCTACATGAGTCAAAATACTAGGAATGTATCATCAATATCCATTAATGAATTACCAGTTGCTTGTATTTAAGTGACCATATGCTTCTGTGAAAAGTATACAGTGACCTGTATCTTACACGTAGTATATTTGTAGCATTTTATCTGTAAAGAAGCTGTGCATAAGCATGTAATTTTCCAGGCCAAAGGCATATTTTAATGTGGACAGTGTCACAATATGAACAGCTGGTTTTAAAACAAAACACTGCCAGTAGTTGCACAGGATAGTTCTGAATTTCTTGAAACCATACAGCATCTAAACCACCCTGTAGGTTTCAGTGTAATCTTCACTAATGCAGTCTTAATACGTACATCTCTCCTACTGCAGAAAACAGCAGAAGGGGTGGGAAAGGCAAGGCTGTAATGTTTGTTTTGAAGAAGAGTTTTAAATTCTTGCCTGAAACTTGTGTGTTTCTCAGCAGGAACTG